>NC_090759.1:44204075-44221575 GCF_036898095.1 Palaemon carinicauda
AAAATCAAACCATTGTTCTCTATTCTCAGGTAGTGCCATAGCTTCTGTACTATGGTCTTCCACTGTCTTGGGTCAGAGTTCTCTTGCTTGAAGGTACACTCGGGCACAGTATTCTATCTTGTTTCTCTTCCTCTTATTTTGTTAAAGTTTTTATAGTTTATATAGGAAATATTTATTTTAATATTACTCTTAAAATCTTTCATTTCTCCTCGTTTTCTTTCCTTTGCCTTGGTGTGGCCCCGGGTCTTCTGGCATCCTGCTTTTCCAAATAGGGTTGTAGCTTAGCAATTAATAATAATAATAATCATCATCATCATCATCATCGTAAATACAACTACAGTAAAGAACATAAATTATTGATTTTCATGATAAATTGCATTGCTTACTCTTTCAATATATATGTCATTATAAAGCAAGAAATGAATAGATAAAAAGGGTTTCATGATGAAAGTATTTACCGCTGCAATTTCAAAAAGTGTAAGGCTTTTTGTACATTTGGTTAGATGAACAGCTGATTACTACCCATGGGTGTGCATCTTTTTGAAAATGCTTGACTACTAAAGGAAATTGTACCTTAATAAAACATTTATTTTTATGATAAATTGCATTGATTACTTGTTTAATATACAGTATATATGTTTTTGCAAAGTAGGATAAGCACTATAAAAAGTTTTCATCATGAAATATATACTGCTGCAGGTTTTAGAAGCTTGTATGCTAGTGATGTCACGAAAGCATATGACTTCAAAGGCAAGGGGACGGAGCATCTGTCTAAATGTCGACCCGATTGTTATTATTCCTCCCGGAAGCGAGTGGTTGAATTGCCTGCCAGGACCCCCTTCGAGTTGCTTGTAAGTGTTTGCATGAATCATCGTTAGCTCACTCCAGTCTCCTGAGTGAACAAGGGGTGCACTCATGTGCTCCTGCAGCCCAGTGGACCCCCATCTCACAACTGCGACATATAAGTTCACAGTGAGTTGTGCATAACTGGGAATGCTTATAGATATCTGGTTAGAAAAATATTTCTCCGAACAGTTTTGAAAGGTTCAGTGTAGTGCCTTGTTCATTTTTCCTGCTGAGCTCTTTTTTGTGTATGTGTGTGTGGGTGTTGGGACACCTGGCATCCTTGAACCACTAAATCCCAACAGTCGCCTCCACATTCAGTCACTTCAGTAGTAACTCAAGGCCCTATGGCCTCAGTGCAGGAATCCTCTAGAAATTCGCATTCCGTTAGGATCAGAGCAGAAGGAAGACTTGAAGTTGGTGAATGCAAGAGTCCAAAATTCTCCAGTGGATAGATCTCTCTCCTCCATATTTGATGCTTTTCATAGACACATCCAAAATAGGGAGCTGTTGGTGGTTGCTCACCTGCAACAGTACATGACCTCGTATTTGGGGTCCAACTAGAATCCGCAATGCTATATAAACTTCTTGGAGTTAATGGAAGCCTTTTTAGTCCTTCAACACTTTCAACATTTCCTTTTAGGTCACTCGGTAGTGTTGAGGAATGACAACATGCAACAGCTCTGCCATCTCTTCTAGCCATTCAACACTTCCAACATCTCCTTTCAGGTCACTCAGTAGTGTTGATGAGCAACAACATGCAAGAGCTCTGCCAACTGCCTGTCAAGATTCTGAGATAGACAAAAGACTAAAAAAATCTTTCTGTCAGTCAGGTTTATCCCAGGAAAAAACAACATCCTAGCCAACAATCTGAGTAGGAATACTCTTAAGAAATGTTGACCTGAATGATCTTTGTATCCCCGGGTAGTGAGCAAGTCCTTAATTTTTTGGGTTTGCCTCTGATAGACTTTGCTGCTACATCTCTCAAATCACATACTGCCAATGTACTGCTCTCAAGTACCAGATCACATTGCAGTGTTCCAGGATGCCTTCCAAAATCCTTGGGACAACCTAGATGTGTATATGTTCCCCCATCCTGCTTATTCCAGAGATTTCTCAACAAAGGGAAAATTGTTTTCCAACCTATCAATGACTGTAGTAGCTTTATGGCAACATGCAGAGTGGTACTTGGACCCTCTGATGTTGGTGACGGAGGTTCTGAGGGACTTAATCCCCCCTGTAAACAACCTTATATGTCAACCACTTTATCACAGGGCAGTCACATCCATATGTCTTCATGCCTTGAGGTTATCCAACTTCATCCTCACTCGGAGAGGGTTTTGCAGCCTCCAGTGAAACGGATGTCTGGATACCTCATGAGATCCTTATATCTTAGTTTAGCAGGTGAAGTGGGCATTTTTTTATGGTTGATATAATAGAAGGGGTGTTTCTCTACTTGGAGCTACTATACCCTTTGGAGCCAATGCTGAGTTTTTATTTTAACTT
Source organism: Palaemon carinicauda (assembly GCF_036898095.1). Taxonomy (NCBI): domain Eukaryota; kingdom Metazoa; phylum Arthropoda; class Malacostraca; order Decapoda; family Palaemonidae; genus Palaemon; species Palaemon carinicauda. Next base: position 44,206,425 of record NC_090759.1, read on the forward strand.
TGAGAGGAAAACTTGCTCAGTCTCAGCAGTGAAAGGTTATCATTTGACTTTATTCTAGATCTTTACACTGAAAGGGGTTAGTATTTCTTCGACAGAATTAGCTATGCTCATTCGGAGTTTCGAGTTATCTTGCCCCAAGATGGAAGCGAGACACCTGTTACGATCTTAAAATCATTACAGGTTCTTTCAATAATTAAAATAAATGTTTCCAACAACCACCATTGAAATATGGGGAATGCATATAAAAAGAAACACGAAAAAACAACATATTTATTCACAAACTCATAAAAAAATCAATGTAATTAATTCGTTTACTTTTAACTAACTAAGAAAGCAAATCAATCCAAACATTCATAGAAAAGAGGAACAGTCAGTAAGGTAGGAATAGTTTTCTGCAGCTGCTGAGACGATACTGCTACGGAGGGTTTAGGCTTGAGAACGTTGCAGAGGGGCGGCTGAAATTCAGATGAAACTGGCACGAGGACTGGATTCGAAGTCACAGAAATGGTGGCATGAAGATGGGACATCAGAAGTCATCTCCAAGAATTCGATGATCGTGTTGAAATAAGGCAGGCTGCAGGCAGTGTTGGTTACTTCTCGTCACAAGCAGTGAAGGCTGGCTGCTTCAATTTGTCTCATCTTTTCAGCTATAACAGGATTTTTGAGATAGGCTTTTGTTGTCTGAAGTGAAGGATAGAATCTGGCTCTTATCAGACTTCTGGTCTTCTCTGCTTCTTATCTCGTCAGGACTTGGTTCTCATCTGCTTTGGACATAGTTCCTCTCTTGTCTTATGTCCTGTCCTGTCTCTCCGGGACAATCTCTTCTTGAATTTTATTTACCCATGCATGGGAAGAGTTAATTACAGTAGGAAGTGTTCTTTTTTATTTTTTAACAATTCTGCATCTCAGTCGGCCTCCTCAAAAACGCCCACTTCCATCACGCCATGGAAGCTTAGAGAAAAAATTTCTGATGCAATCTAGACCACGTGTTAAGTCATAACATAAGGGCAGCATGTGTCCTTCCATGATGACGTATTTCGTAAACAAGGATATCCTTCAGGCTTGGTTTCTCAAAGCATGCTGATTAAGACGATGCCATCTTGGTCAAAACAAGACAATCCTCTTATCAGGGTAGGACAAAATGCTGACGACAGTAAAATGATGACACAGATTTGACCAAACAACACGTTAGTTGAATCTCGTCTCGCTGCTCACACTTTGGGAATAGATATTTTAATACAGAAGTATTGTATCTATCCATGACATGCTCCAAAAGAAAAAAAGGAAATTCACTGATTTTTTTTTTGAAAGGTCTGCAAGGAAAAACACATTCATCCCTAACATGAGGAAAAACTCTGCATGAAGCTCCAATTAAACATTAGCAAAACATTCTTCTTTCACATTCCAATCACACAACACAAAACTAGTGTTAAAAAAAGAAAAAAGAAAAAACAAAAAGAACGCTTTTCCTATTTTAAAAAATCTCTGGAAAGGCTATCAGCTATGACATTATTCTTTCCTCCTATATGAATTATCTTAAAATTCTAATCTTGTAACTCTAAACTCCTACGCATGAGACATTTATTCTTATTCTTAAATCTTTCCAAATAAATTGACAGATTGTGATCTGTATACACAGTGAAAATAGAACTACTACGTACATAAATCTCAGTGTTGCAAGGCTGTAACTAAACAGTTCCTTCTCAATAGTTAGATAATTTGGCTGAGCTTTATTCAGGTACTTTGAATAATAAGCGATTGGGTGCTTTGTCCCATTCACTTCTTGCAACAAGACTCCTGTACCAATGTCACTAGCATCGATCGCTTATTTAAATTCCTTGTTAAAATCAGGTAACAATAATTCTGGCTCATGAAGCCTTAAAGCCTTTAATTTATTGAAAGCTTCTACACATCCCTCATCAAATACAAAACTTTGTCCTTTCATAAAAACATTAGTTATTGGAGCGCTTATTTCTGAAAAATTGGGTACAAATCTACCGATATATGAAACCATCCCAAGAAATCTCATGTCATGCTTTTTAGTTGCTGGGATTGGGAAATTGATGATAGCTTCTGTGTTCCCATTTGTTAGACAAATCTCACCGAAACCCACTTTATGCCCTAAAGTAAGTGATACAGGTTTTCCCAAATTTGCATCTCTTTAAATTTAATACAAGGTTGGCTTTTTCAAGGGCTGCCAGGACTTGGCTAAAATTCTCAAATGTTCTTCCTAATTTTCTGAAAATATAACAAGATCATCTAAATACACGACACAGTTAGTAATGCCATTTAAAACTTTATTCATTAATGTTTGGAAAGTAATGGCTGCATTTCTTAAGCCAAAAGTCATTACTTTAGGTTCATAACATCCGAACGGTATTATGAAAGCGGATGTTTTCCTAGCTCGACTAGTTATAGCTACTGTACTTGCCAATAACCCTCGATCCTATCTAAGCAATCGTCAATCCTGGGAAGTGGTAAATTACTTTGCTTAGTAACACTTTACTTTTCTGGAATCAATACACAACCTATCTGACCCATCTTTCTTTTTTTTACCAAAACTTCCGGAGAACACCATTCACTCTCGCTAGGAACTATCAAATCATTATCTAACATATACTTAATTTACTTTCGTACTGAATTTGCCTTCTGTGGACTCAAACGATACGAACTTTGTCTAATGGATTTTGTGTCCTGTAACTCAATATCATGTTCTAAAAGATTAGTTGGACCTAATTTATCTCTAACAGTTTCTGGATAATTTAGAAAAACATTATACAGTTCACTCAGTTTTTCTTCTTCTAAACTAGAGTTAAATAACTTGAAATTCTTAAGCATATCAAGAGTTTTTCTCAAAACTAATTTCTCGCTGCGACACAGTTGTTACTGTCACTGGGCGTTCGTAGTATTTCATTAGCAACTTTATGTGCAGCCACTTTAGCTCTATGTCTACCCTTATCAATTAAAGACATTCTCTAAAGGTTCTCCCTCTGATGGAATATTACATAGGGGAACCCTAGGAATTACTTGATTAGGTTTACCAGCAATTTGACATTCGTGACAGCTTTATACAAATCTCTTCATATCAAGCTTCATCTGGCAAAAGTAAGTCTGTATTATACACTTGAACGTTTTATTTACACAAAAATCATTGATCATCATGTGCTAATTTCAGAATTAATTACAAAGCTTCCTAGGAATTACTAATGGTTCTATAATTCTTAGGAATTACTAATGGTTCTATAACTAACTCTTTGCTCACTGACTTGGAAAGAACATAATGACATAAAGTTTTGTCTTCTAAACAAAAGGTTTCCTTACAAACGTTATCGGGATCGTCATCCAACTCCATTAAAAAACTTGAGACAGTGACTCGTCCTCTCTCTGCAACTTAACTAGCTCATCTCTATTCAGAATGTTAGTGTCTAAACCACTGTAGTACCTACATCGACTACGTTTATGTCACTAATTTCGACAGCTACATCAACTTGACTAACATCGTCATCACAGATGGAGTCGGTCTTCTCAGCCCTACACTTGGTAAGATAGAACTCACCGCCTCCACCACACGCAAATTCGAATCCTCGAACAAATTACGACTGTAGTCTATATCAGTATCTAAACCTCACCTAGTTACTACCATTTCAGGCAATGGAACCTCACTCGGAATAGGATTCACACATTTAGATGTAATTAAATCATTACCGACAATGATGTCAACGCTTATAACGGGAAAATAGTCTACAACTGCGAGTTTTACATCTCTTGACACTGACACTCCTTGACTTTTTAAGTTCATCTTCAACAAAGGACAAACAATGCAGGTCTTTAGAAACCCACTTAACAACTTTTCCTTTCATATTGATTAGAGCCCTTTTTGGCACACTATCCTAATGAGGGAAACAGCTACTCCGGTGTCCCTAAGCAAGACAACTTCTCTCGAATCTCCTCCTTCAAGAAAAGAAACTACACCCTCAGATAAAAACTCTGTGAAACTTCATAGTTTCTTTCATAATGTCATTCCTTCTTGACGAAAGTTTATAAACCGGAAACACTGGTTTCTTGACATTCTTCTCCTCTACTATACAGTTTCTTGCTAGATTCCCTTTCTTATTGCATCAAAAACAAATTGTCTCTGAATAACTATGTTCCCATCTATTCTTACAAAACCAGAATGTATGACCTGGTTTTCCACATGCATAACAATAGTAATCATATTTCCCGGTATTACTAAAACTACTCTTACTATGTTGCATCTTACCAGACGAAGGATTATTTTCTTTCTTGCTATCACTTAAACTATGAGTAAGACTACTCATCTGCCAACCATGTTGCATCTGTAAAAGATTTTTCACACCTATCTTCCATATACAGTATAGCCTAATGTCTGGAGATATGTTATTTTTTAAGCTTTCCAGCAAAACTAAGTTCTTGAGGTTATCAAAACTATCTACTTCAGCATTAACCAATCATAAAATGATCTTTCAAACTTCTTTCCGTATTCTACATAGGTACTGCTCTCATCCCTTTTCAAACTTCTAAATTTCTTACGGTAAGCCTCTGGTACTAACCGGTATGCACTAAGAACAGTTTCTTCAACAATACCATGGTCCTCACTTTCATCCTCAAATACACAACTACTTTATACACAGAAAGTGCCCTACCACGTGAGACTGACTGTAAATACTAAGTCCACTTGTTTTGAGACAACCTACATGAAATATTTGGTTACATCTTTCTCATCAAATTTTAACATCAATTTCAATGCTGCACCCATACCTAAATTATCAGAGTCATCGTTCAATGATGAATTACTACCCCATCTGCTACCTGATGCATTACTTCCTGGTCTGCTCCCTGGCGGACTATTATGAAGATTTTGCATTAAATGAGCGATTTCTAAATCATGCTTAGGTTTTCTCTTATTTTCTTCTTGCTTTTCTCATTTTCTTCTCTTTCAGCTGGTCTCATATTTCCTGTTCAGTCTCGAAAACATACGAAGAGCATCGCCATCTAGATAGAAAATTTAACCTGAGGCTATCAAATCTTTCGTAATCTCACTTATTTTGCTTCTTTCTATATTTTCCCTGTTTCAATTGGTTACGTTGTCGAAAATCCTGGCAAGGTTACCAACTGTTACGATCCTAAAATCGTCCCAGGTTCTTTAATAATAAAAATAAATGTTTCCAACAACCACCATTGAAATAAGGGATATGAATATAAAAAGAAACTCATGAAATATGTTTTATTCATAAACATAAGAAAATCAATGTTACTAATTCATTTACTTAAACTGACAAACAAATCAGTCTAAACATGCATAGAAAAGGGGAACAGTCAGTAGGGTAGAAACCTTTAAGGAATAGTTTTCTGCAGCTGCTGAGACGATGCTGCTAAGGAGACTTTAGGCTTTAGAACGTTGCAGAGGGGCTACCACAGTTCAGATGAAACTGGCACGATGACTGGATTCGAAGACATCACAGAAAGGGTGGCATGAAGATGGGACATCAGAAGTCTCCAAGAATTTGATGATCGTGTTGAACTAAGGCAGGCTGCAGGCAGTGTTGGCTACTTCTTGTCAAAAGCAGGAGAGGCTGGCTGCTTCAATTTGTCTCTTCTTCTCAGCCGTAACAGGATTTTTGAGATAGGCTTTTGTTGTCTGAAGAGAAGTTTAGAATATGGCTCTATCAGACTTCTGTTCTTCTCTGCTTCTTATCTCGTCAGGACTTGGTTCTCATCTGCTTTGGACATGGTTCCTCTCTTGTCTTATGTCCTGTCCTATCTCTCCTGGACAATCTCTTGAAGTTTATATACCCATGTATGGGTGGAGTTTATTGCAGTGGTCATTTCCATAGAAAGTGTTCTTTTTTTTAACAATTCTGCATCTCAATTGGCCTCCTCATAAACGCCCACTTCCATCACGCCATGGAAGCTAGTAGAAGAAATTTCTGATGCAATCTAGTCCACGTGTTAAGTCGTAAGAAAAGGGCAGCATGTGTCCTTCCACGATGACATATTTCATAAACAAGGATATCCCTCAGGCTCGGTTTCTCAAAACATGCTGACTCCACTGATTAAGACAATGACATCTTGGTCAAAACAAGACAGTCCCAGTATCGCGGCAGGTGCTCGCGTCGAGGCGACAGAGAAGTGATGACAGGTACACTTTGGGAATAGATATTTAGGTCTTTTAATAACATCCCTCACAAAAGTATTGTATTTACACATGACAACACATTTCCTTAAAGGAGCCCCATATGAACTATTGAGTCAATCACCAGATAGTGCTTTGATCCTTGATATGGTTTTTTCCTTGTCTTGGCCTCTGCAAAGGTCAGTGAGTTGCATGGTCTCTTCTACGACATTGCCCAATCAAGGGGAAGGGCCAGGTTACACGTCCCTGAATACATCACCAAGACTCAAAATTTGGCTGTAGCGGACCCTTGGTTTGGGTCTTGTAGCTGACTCTTGGTTCTGGCCCTTTCAGATAGAAAGTCTTTTGGGAGGTAACTGATGATACTGATCAACTGTTAGTATGTCCTGTGACGGCATTAAGGCAGTGCTTCAAGCGTTCCCGACATATCGCCCACATAACAACCAGATATTGTCAATATTGGGAGGATCATAAGGATCGCAAAGAACACCGTTTCTCAGAGTCGGCACAGGCACGTCCCTGGTGTTCAGAAAGAACTTTTATGTGGTGCAGGTGTTTCAGGCAGGTGTTTAGAAATGTCAGATGACCTTCACTGCCCACCACAGGTCCCTAGACAAGTTTTTTCTAGACCTTATGGTGGCTGCTCATCAAGTGGTCTAGCTGCCTTAGATCCCTTGTAAAGACAGTTAGCTGTTGGCACAAGTAAATCTCTGATGCTCATCAAATGTTTCATTAATTAGGTGTTTTGTGCAAAGCAATTCTGCAAATGTTTTCTGTAATTTCACATATTGTTACTAGCTAAGCTACAACCCTAGTTGGAAAAGCAAGATACTATAAGCCCAGGGCTCCAATAGGGAAAAATAGCCCAGTGAGGAAAGGAAATAAGGAAATAAATAAATGATGAGAATAAATTAACAATAAATCATTCTAAAAACAGTGACGTCAAAACAGATATGTCCTATATAAATTATTAACGTCAAAAACAGTTATGTCATATAAACTATAAAAAGACTCATGTCAGCCTGGTCAACATAAAAATATTTGCTCCATCTTTGAACTTTTAAAGTTCTACTGATTCAACTACCCGATTAGGAAGATCATTCCACAACTTGGTAACAGTTGGAATAAAACATCTAGAATACTGTGTAGTATTGAGCCTCATGATGGAAAAGGCCAGGCTATTAGAATTAACTGCCTACCTAGTATTACGAACAGGATAGTATTGTCCAGGGAGATCTGAATGTAAAGGATGGTCAGAGTTATGAAAAATCTTATGCAACATCCATAATGAACTAATTGAACGACGGTGCCAAAGATTAATATCTAAATCAGGAATTAGAAATTTAATAGACCGTAAGTTTGTGTCCAACAAATTAAGATGAGAATCAGCAGCTGAAGACCAGACAGGAGAACAATACTCAAAACAAGGTAGAATGAAAGAATGAAAACACTTCTTCAGAATAGATTGATCGCCGAAAATCTTGTAAGACTTCCTCAATAAGCCAATTTTTTGTGCAATTGAAAAAGACACAGACCTAATGTGTTTCTCAAAAGTAAATTTGCTATTGAGAATCACACTTAAAATTTTAAAAGTCATACAAATTTAAAGAAACATTATCAATACTGAGATCCGGGTGTTGAGGAGCCACCGTCCTTGACCTACTTACAATCATACTTTTGAGTTTTATTAGGATTCAACTTCATACACCATAATTAGCGCCATGCACTAATTTTAGCTAAATCTCTTTTAAGGGATTCACCAATCCCAGATCTACTTTCATGAGATGGAATTGGTGCAAAGAGAGTAGTATCAAGAACACTACCCTGTGGAACACCGGATATCACATTCCTATACTCACTATGGTGAGTATACTCACCATATACTCAGCAACTTAAAAAATCAATAATAATGCTAAGAAACGACCCACCCACTCCCAGCTGTTTCAGTTTGAAAACAAGAGTGTCATGATTAACACGGTCAAAGGCAGCACTAAAATCAAGGCCAATCATACGAACTTCCTGACCACAATCTAGGGATTTCTGTACAGCATTGGAAATTGTAACAAGGGCATCACATGCTCCAAGGCCTTAACGAAAACCAAATTGCAAACTAGGGAATAGATGATTACCTTCAGCAAACCTATTAAGACGTTTTGCCAGAAGACGTTCAAAAACTTAAGATAATATGGGAGTTATGGAAATTGAGCGGTAATCAGTGGGACTTGAGCTACCACAAACACATTCACATAGAGGAGTAACATTACCAATTCTCCAACAAGTGCTAATAGCTCCTCTTGCTAACTTGCGCAAAATAACAGATAACTTTGCAGCTAACAAATCTGCTGTCTTTATAAAAAACAAAGGAAAAATGCCATTTGGGTCTACACCTCCATAAGCATCAAGGTCCATCAACAGAGCTTTAATCTCACGAGATCGAAAAGCTAAACCAGTTAGTTAAGCCTCAGGAAAACAGGAATGAGGAAGTTCAAGTTTTTCATTACTCTGTTTACTGTCAAAAACATCAGCCAACAGGGCTGCCTTTTCCTTTGGACAGTGAGAGACAGCCATCTGGTTTAAGTAAAGGAGGAACTGTTGCATCTACACCAAAGAGTGCAGATTTAAGGGTAGACCACCATTTATGTTCCTGAGTTGTACCAGAAAGAGTTTCTTTTATGGTTAAATTGTGCTCCTTTTCAGTCGAGGCATAAACTCTCTGAGCAAAAGCTCTAAGCTGAGTATAGTTGTTCCAGGGCAAATCTGGTCTGTTACCCTTCCAAAGATGATAGGCCTCCTTCTCCAAATAAGCACGTCTACAATCATTATTGAACCACGGTTTGTCCTTCACGCGGTACTTTAGCACACGAGAAGGATACGCCTATCAATTATGTTGAGTAGATTCTCATTCAAAGGGACAACAGGATCTACACTACTATATAATTGTGACCAATTCAAGCACAAAAGATCATGCAAAATCCCATTCCAGTCTGCTTGGGATTTCATATAAATTTTACAAGAGTATGATATATCAGGGACAGGCTGCTCAGTCTTCACTACTAATGAAATCAAGGCATGATTAGATGTCCCGACTGGAGAACCAACTTTACTAGTTATAACGCCAGGGGAGTTTGTGTATACGAGGTTCAAGCAATTACCAGACCTGTGAGTAGCTTCACTTATGATATGCTCACAGCTTGATTCAGAAGAAAAGTCTAAAGCTCTTAAGCCATGGCGATTGGTAGGAGATATAGAACTTAACCACCCTATGGTGAGCATTAAAATCACCAACAAAGACAAAAGAAGCCTTTCTATCATCTTCGTGTATCTTAGCCATAATGGTAAGAAGGCAGTCGAAGATAGAATCATCCATGTCTGGATTCTGGTAGATGGAACACAAAAGTTGTTATGCCTGCCACAAACTTTTATTACCTGAATCTCATGACATCCACATTGATAGCAGGACTTATGAGATGCAGGGTACTCGGTCCTAGTATACACCACCATTCCCCTGGTCCTAGGGATGTCATCATGTTTCAACATTATTGGCTTCTTAAAACTAGTTACAAGAAGCTCAGATGAGGGCCTCATATTAGAAACCAAAGTTTCTGAGCACAAAAGAATATCATACTGTCTGGACGCAACTGTCAAGTTTCTGAGCACAAAAGAATATCATACTGTCTGGACGCAACTGTAAGGTCTTGGATAATTGCATGAAGACCACAAATATTGCCATACAGAAGATGACATTGACAAAATCTAGGACGTACTGGCCCCGGATTTCGCTCAATGTCTCCAGACAGCATAAGAACTAATAGAAATAAAAGAGACATCATACTAAAAACTAGACTAAAAAGAATTATAACAAAAACAATATGTACAGAATTATAAATAAAGTGATTGATGAAACCAATAGACTATAGTAAAAAGTCGAAAAAACTGGTCAACATGGAGGAGCCGATACACCATGCAGGGCTAAATACCCTCCAGGATAGCCACTTTAACTGAAGTTACAAATTTCGATAGCGTTTTACTGTCAATTAAACAAATTATGCCAGCCCATCATCTGGTACAAGAGGTGCAGGACTGTTTAGTACTTCTACAGTCCAGGAAGAATATCTGTGTTCACTTTAGTTGTGCCCCTGCTCACTTTTTTCGTGTCCCTGCCCTTGTTGGGGTGAATAGGAATGAACGAATATATAAGGCAGATGAGGAAGCTTTAGGGCCACTGAACCCATCCATCCCCCATAGGTATTCCTTACAAAGACTTTAATAGTAAGATACATTTTCAATGTTAGAGAAAGTGACAGCCTCGATGGTCTGAACTGACCGACAGTACAAAAGTTAAACAAATCCAGCCTTCGGTGGATAAATGGTCATCTTGTAATTGTACAAGTAGGAGGGATAAAATCTTAACTAGACTACATATTGGTCATACACAGCAACAATTATTTAATGAGGAGTCGAGAAGTGAGACAGTCCCTTCTTTGTAATAAATGACAAATGACAATGGGTTTTAAACATATTTTAGTCAGTTTACTCCAGGACAAACCTTAGAGATCTACTTGGGAAAAATTTAAATACCCTGTACTTACAAAAGGTTTATACAGAGTATTGAGGTATATCATGAGCTTTAATTAATTTTATTAAATCATTTATTTAATCATTTTAATCCCTTCTTATTTCACATTTAGATGTTATTGAATGAAAGTAGTGTGATTGGTTTTATAGGTTAAAATAATACCAAATGGTGTGATAGTACCGGGATGATTGGTAAATTTGCATTGTATAGCACGGAATGGTCCCTAATGCCCCAGTGCTTGGCTTACGGCCTAAATTTTATATACAATTTTATTTGTGCACATTTTTTTTTCTTTCCTGAAGAATGGAAAAATGTAATAATTCCCCAAAATGTGTGGAAACCAAGTAGTGCATGCCTTTGAAGGCCAGTAAGTTAACATCGACAAAGGTAATATCCTCTGATTATTATATACCCCTGTGAGCAATGATAATCTGAAGATTTCCATGATCATCAGCCAACAAAATGGTTGGAATATCTGTATCACCAGAAATCGAGTACACACTAAAGTCTGTTGGATGACCAATTCAATGCATGAAGTGCAAGTGATCAGATTTTTTTTTTCATCTGCCTCGACATGGTCAGTTACTAAAGATGGTATTTCTCTCACTGACCATTTAGATGTTATGGTGATGAAAACTTCTTTTCTTGATAAGGAAAAAACTGTTTCATATTTTTTTTCTTCAGAAAGAACCTGCTCTGCCAGTTCTAGCATTCTTATGTAATTATAACCATTAAACAGAAATTGACCAAAAGAAGGTGGAATTCTAAGATCATGTGTTGAGAGATTATTTTCTTCTCTTTGGCCTCTTGCCACAGCCTAAATGTAGATCATGAGTTGAGAGATTGTTTTCTTCTCTTTGGCCTCTTGCCACAGCCTAAATGTAGATCATGAGTTGAGAGATTGTTTTCTTCTCTTTGGCCTCTTGCCACAGCCTAAATGTAGATCATGAGTAGAGAGATTGTTTTCTTCTCTTTGGCCTCTTGCCACAGCCTAAATGTAGATCATGAGTTGAGAGATTGTTTTCTTCTCTTTGGCCTCTTGCCACAGCCTAAATGTAGATCGTGAGTTGAGAGATTGTTTTCTTCTCTTTGGCCTCTTGCCACAGCCTAAATGTAGCAGGTAGTTTTACCTAAGAATATATGTAAATAATCAATCACATATACTGCATTGCTTGGTACAGTGTTGGTAGTATCATCATAATCCAGTGAATTTGGATGATTTCCATTTCCGTACTTTTACTCTTGAGTGTTTTTCGACGTGTCCCATCTTCAGTTGCTAGAGCTATAGAAGTGGAGCTAGTGGGTATTCTAGTGTGTTATACAAATTCATGAACATATGTTCTTCACAAGGTTTGAAGCAAGCAATTCTATGATATATCTCTGTGCTGCTATATCTTTACTCTTTCCTTCTCAAGACTTCAGTGTTATCTTTTCAAACTTCTCCATGGTGTTCTTTGTATCGGATCAAAATGACCACATAGTTTTTGCATACCACTTTGATCGGTTGGAACCCTAAGCCTCATATGATTGTAAGTACATCATTATAATAAGGAAACTCCATTCCAAAGTAAAATTATGTAATGAAATTAATCATGTTACTCATCAGGGATGAAAGTTTTTATGAATTTTTTATATTTAGTAAATAACATAAAAACAACTTTTGACCTATAAAATCTCTAAAACACCCTTGACCCTGGTCAATCACCTACCAAAGTCTAATCATACGCTAAAACGTTTTATAGAATAGTTGCAGGAACATTTGCCCCCCCCCCCTTCCTTCCATTAGACTATTTTGGTAAATTTAGAGTACATTGAAATATTTGATTGGTGAGTAATTCTGGTATGCAAGGATGAGCCCTCTCAAATCTCAGTGTATAACAAGCAATTCCACCAAGTCCCCCCTACCAATGAAGTACCCTGTCAAACCTCTGCTGTGTTTGGTGTCATTTCATCAAGGCCTCTATCACGTGACATTGCAGACTTACATGTGAGGCTTTCTCTCTATGTCAGGAAGTTTCCACTATAAAACCATGTTGTCATTGAAGGAAGGAGGCCAAAATTATGGTTTGCATTTAGCAAATTTCTGAAACCTGTCCGTGACAAAGTTTAATTTGCGGGATAGCTGAAATTGTGTTTAGTGATCCAAAAACTATTGAGCAGAGGTATTTCAAAGCATCATTCTATGCATCAAACTTATGAGTTTTTACGTAGCAGAATAAATGTTCGTAACCCAGACTTATGAGGATTAATCCATCTGTAATCTTATTACCCTGACATTCCAATTCCAGTGATTGTTTTGTGTAAAGTTTAATAGGAGAGTTAATAAGAAGCTTTTGAGTCACTTATATTAAGACCAAGAGTCATCCATAGTTTGTGTAAAGTGTGCCTAGATAGGGGAAGGGAAAAGGTATACTCTATCCATTTGGGTTAGTTCCAAAACAGAGGGAGCCACCGGTGTACACTAAATGGGGTTTTCAGAACTATCAGCATATGAACATGGTGTCGTCCTCCTTTTTATCTGTAATGAAGGACTTTCCACTTGATGTAAAGCACCCAAGACTTTGCATAGGTTCGTCAAAACAATTCTATAAATCATTTTCTGAGTGACTGAAAACATCCCAAACTCTTTTAGTTAGTTTCCAATATAAATCCCTTAATAACCATGATTCCTTCTATTTTTGGTGCAAGTAGTAAATATTCAGGAAGTGTGGAAATCACAGCGTTTTTATTTAGGAAAAAAAATTAAACATTTCTTGGAGGATTAGTCATGGAAGACGGACAGAAAAATACTAGAAATATACTAGAAATGTGAGCAAATCGGCTGAAGTAGTGTAGTAATAAAAAAAAATATAGATTAATTTACAGTTGAGTGGGGATATTGATGGAAATCCACTAGTTTAAGAACCCTTGTGCCCATCACTAGGCTTCAAAACTGAAAATAATGTTCCATGCTGAAGCCGATGACTTATCAACGTAGTCTCTTGATAAGAAGTCATGTAAAATCGATGGAAATCGATGGGTTAGGGTTAGTAAGTTGGTTTGAAGAATTTTTTTTTTTTTTTTTGAAGAAAATATTTTATTTTTGGATGAGAGTAAAGAAAATTTAATCAGGACAAAAATTTATGATTTTAATGGAAGATTTTGGTTTTTGATAACTAAAATTAACTTGCAGCATATTTTTGTAGGGATGCTCTGATAAGATATTGAGACTATATCATGAGGTATTCACAATTGTATTTGGAGGCTGCAATGGGATGGATTGATAGGTTTGTTATTTGTTTTTGTAAAGTTTTTATACAAAATTTGTTGTAGTAATGTTCATTTTGTTTTGATTCAAGCTTTTGTTGAATTTTATTTGTGAGTATGAAAAGTATAAATTTTTTGGAAACCTTGTAGTGTTTTAAATATTAAGAAAACAGTCTTTCCATTTGCCTTGACTCCCTTGTGGAGGCCATCATGGATTTTTCAAAAGGGCTAGCATAAACAATGATTTTGTTAGTATCTGACCTAAATAACCTAGAACTTTCATTTTAACAGGTAAACTACTACTTTCAAGGGGAAGGAATTCGATGTTCGTAGTTTCATATGTGTCGAAGTATTTGTTAGATATATTCTTGCAAAGACTTACCAATTTTATTTGACAAAATGGTTGTTAGGCCGTACTAGGCACCAGCTAAAAGAACGTGTTTTAGTTAGTGGTCTGATTATTGTAGTAGTCTTGTATCATGTATGATGAACAGTTTAGTGTATCGTAGTTGTAAGAGGTGGTTATTTCTTATTTTACATACTTGATACATGATAGACAAACCACAATCTTAAGCTACTTGTCATGGTCAGTAGTCTGTCAAGTCTATGAATTGGAAACGGTGTTTGCGTGCAAGTCAGCTGAGAAACCTGGTTGCTGGTGAATGTCACCCCACTCACTCAAAAAAGGTTTTAATGGAGGATTCATGGTAAAGCAAGGGTTCCGTGAAGTCTGTCTCCAAAGAAATTAAATGCTCATATGAGGACACATCAACTGTGGATAATTTCTCCCTATTCCAGGGGCAATTAGGTCGGCAGATTTCATTTCCCTGCTGACATGTTTTTTTTTTTTCCTCCGGTGTCTTGTTATATCCTCTGGAAGGGGAGCTGCCTGTGGACCAAAGATTTCTTGCTCAAGAATGCACAACCACATACGCATTCCAGAACTTTCCCAAGTCGAAATTTGAGATGGCTGCTACTTGTTATTTGGAGATGGAAGATGTTGAGGAGAATCAGTATAGCAACCCTCTTTGTCAGCTCTTCTCTCAATCCTTGGTGGGTAGGTGCATGTTGAATGAGTTGACGTGTAATGGTTTGGTTTAGAAGCATTTCCACAATAAGAGGTCTGCAGTAGTGTTTGAGGTAGCCTATGAAGAGACCAATATCAGAATTTCATC
>NC_090759.1:44226575-44259075 GCF_036898095.1 Palaemon carinicauda
CTTTTGTATCTTGTATCTTATCGATAATGGTAAGAAGAAAATCGAAGATAGAATCATCCATGGATTCCTGTAGATTGAACACATGTAGAAGTTGTTATACCAGCACAAAACTTTTATTACCGGAAGCTCATGACATCCACTTATGAGAAGTAGGGTTTTCAGTCCTAATATACACCACCATTCCCCTTTGCCCTAGCAGTGGCACCCCTTTTCAAAAATATTGGTATCTTAAAATTAGTTATAAGGAATTCAGGTGCATGCCACATTTGAGAAACCAAAGTTTCTGAGCACGAAATAATATTTGGTTTGGTCGCAACTGTAAGGTCTACAAGATATACGTGTAAATCATGAATAAATCAATACAGTAGACAACACAGGTAAAATCTATGACATACTGGTCCAGGATATCCTTCAATGCCTCCAGACAGGGTAAGAATGAATGTAAGACCATGGTACAAAGGCTATGGTACTACCCAAGATTAGAGAACAATCGTTTGATTTTCGAGTGGCCTCATAGAAGAGCTGCTTACCCTTACCAAGAGGAAAGTAACTACTGAACAGTTGTAGTGCAGTAGTTAACCTCTTGAGTGAAGAAGAATTGTTTGGTAGTGTTAGTGTTGTCAAGTGTATGAGGACAGAGGAGAATGTGTAGAGAATGGGCTCAACTATTGTGTGTGTGTAGGCACAGGTAACATGAGAAGTAATCAGAGATAGGGATTCAATGTAATACTGTCTGACCAGTCAAAGGCCCCATTAACACTCTAGCGGTAGTATCTCAACGGTTGGTGCCTTGGCACAACCTACTATTCAAGTGTATGAGAGAGGAGAATGAGTAAAAAAAAATAAGCCAGACTATTTTTTGTATGCATAGTCAAAGGAAAAATAAGTTGTAACTATAGAGAGGGATCAAAGTTGTACTATCTGGTCAGTCAAAGGACCCAATAACGAGTGGTAGTAGCTCCACAGGTGTCTGGTGGCCTGACCAACATACTACATTGAGATACTTGGTTATATAACCAAAATGTACTCCTTTACAGTACTCCAGAAGGTAGTTTGTTGATATGATGACAATATCCTGGTCACAATCCCTATAAAGGCTTTCCAATAGTAATGTACGTAACTAGTATACTTATGCAATATACTACAATTTACACGCAAGAATACTTGTTGTGGCATTAGGTAGGGAGGTAGAAATACAAGGTAATTAGTCAAGATCGTGGGGGGGGGGGGGGGGGGGGTGTTTGCATTGTTTTTCTGTCCTGCCAAAATGATACCACCAATCACTCATATTCACAGATCAAGAAGGTAATAGATCAGAATCAGTAGTATTGTTTATACTCAAAAGATGATTTGCTCTAATTAATGGTAATGAGTGTGTTATAGGATGCTCAATAGATTTACATTCATAGCCATAGGAGAAAGAGTCATACCCTGCCCAAAAAGATTCAAGAAAGTAATTGCCGAGGTAAAGGAATATATCAGTATAAAACTGAATGAAGCTGGTAAATCTGGAGCACCACTGGTAATCTTGGATAAAAGTATTTATATACAAAAAGTTCAGCAGCATATAAATAATCCAAGTACCTTGTGGGTGCGAGCCGGCGCTAAATGTCGACTGAGAGACGAGTCGAATGCAACTAACTGCATTTCGTTGGAGCATGAGCTTATATACAACCCATTTAAGGGAGGGCAGTACGAAAATTTGAACACAATGATGAAAGAACATATAGGTTTAAACAAATCAGTGCGAATTGAAGAACGATAACAGTTATTTACACAAAAAGTAGAAATATTGTTAAAGTGTGGTGTACGGCTCTTCCCCTAAAAAAGATATACATGTGAAATAGGGTGCCCTGCTCTAGAGATGGCCACTTTAGGGGGATCATCTTGCATTAGATACGTAGGTTTTAGGTGATCAATGGAGACCCAGTTTTCTTTGTCATGAACGTTTAGTAAGAAAGCCTTTGATATTTGATAGGTCAAGAGGAAAGGTCCCATTTAAGGGGATGTTAGAGGTGGCTTGCTCACGTCGTTGTGCAGGAAAATGTGCGATGCCTTGTGCAAATTAGTTTGTATTTTTTTGTTCGCTGGAGCTAGTAAGTCTGGCGGCATGAAGTAAATTTTCCCACAACATGACGCAGGAGCTGCAGATTGTCGGAAGAGGTTATCGACAGAAAAAATTTAGCATTGACGACCAATGGGTTGTCATACACCATTTCACCTGCTGAGACATCCAGGGTGTCCCAGGAGGACCCAGGAAACCTGAGTAAACCAGTTGGAGTTCTTGCAGAACACATCAAAGCTTATTTGAGAGCATATTAAAAAGGTTCAACCATTTTCTTGGCAGCAGAGATGTATGCGGTTGTCTGATGTACGGTGATTCCCAGGAGATTTACTAATGATGACCACAATTGAGAGGTGAAAGTGGTACCCCTGTCAAAGGTAATATGCTCAGTGATACCAGATATTCCACCCTGAGAGTAAGGCGGATGTTGCAGTTTCTATGGGAATGGCTTCACGCTAATGAGTGGAGCGGTATATGACTGCAAACAGGTAATGATGTCCTTGTGATATTGGTAGGGGACCTGCAACATCGACATGAATGTGGTAAAATTCGCCTGAGATTGAGGAAAGGTGCCCATTCCTGAATCATGTGTTGATGTATTTTTAAGGTCTGGCAGGAAGTACAGGCGCATACCCAATCCTTAACATCCTTAGTAATACCATGCCAAATGAGCTTTGTCTTCAGTAGCAGTGCAGTAGAACAGCGAGAATAATGTAAAAGGTCATGAAGGAAATCAAATGCCTGTTGGTGCACGGGAGAAGGTATCCACGGTCTTTGTCTACAAATACGTTACAGAGGAGGTTGGCGTTGGAGTCATCGAGAGGGACGTCCTCCCAACAGAGGGATGTGCAGGATGCCCTACATGCTTGGTACTATGGATCTTTACGTTGGGCTTCTGCCAAGGCGTTGTAATCCAATTCAGGTGAATGGCGCCCAATGTGTATCTTGACAGCAGGTCATCAGCAATGGGACTCACTTTCCCAGGGATGTGTTGAAGGGTGCAATTGTATTCAGCCATGGCGGAGAGATGTCGACGTTGATGGGCAGACCAGGCGTTTGACTGTTTAATAAAGGAGTGCAACGAAGGGTTGTGGTCTGTGCAAATGAGAAAGGGTGTACCTTCCAAGAAGTGGTGAAAACGATTGACTGCCTAGTGCACTGCCAGCAATTTGCGGTCGAATGTAGAGTAACCAGAATCTGCCTGACAGACTCTACTGAAGAAGACCAACGGGCGGGGCGAGGCATTGACCACTTGTTTGAGTACTGCCCAATAGCAACGTCACTGGCATCGATGGAGAGAAAAAAAGGTCTATGTATCACAGGAAAAGTGAGAGCAGCAGTGGTTGATAGGGTAGCATTTTTCGCGTCGCAGAAGGCAACTTCTTGAAGGGTACCCTACTTCAGGTCTTTTAGCTTGCCCTTGAGAGAGGAGTAGAGGGGGTCAAGATTGTAGGCGATGGATGGCAGCAAACGGTGATAATAGTTCATTTTCATGCCTAAGAGTTCTTGCAGTTCTTTGGCGGTCGAGGGCTTAGGAAGTTCTTAATGGCTGCTACCTTCCCAGGGAGGGGGTGGACTCTTTCAGGAGTGATTCCGTTCCCTAAGAATGATACTTCGTTGGCACCAAAGCTACACTTGTTGTACCGGATTACAAGGCTGTTCTGTTATAGGTGTTCGAGCATATTGCGTAGGAGATGGAGGTTTTCCTCTTTAGCATGAAACACAAGTATGTCGTCCATGTAACATACACAGAACACAGAAAGGGAGGTCACCTAAGATGCCGTCCATAAGACGAAAAGTGGCCCCGTCATTACAAAAACCAAAACAGGAGTAATTTAAGGTGTATGTACCAGAGAGGGGTTTGGTCTTTGGAATGTCTTAATGGTTCATGACCACCTGATAATACTCTTTCAGGAGGTCGAGCTTGGAGAAAACCTTCCCTTTGTGCAAGTAGCAGGTATTGTCGGAGATGTTTGGGAGGGGGCCAGTGATCCGTTTCTGTCTGCATGTTCAGGCGCCTGTAATCCCCACACGGACGCAGAGAGCCATCTTTCTTCATTACTTTGCGTAAGGGTGACGGTTATGTGCGGCTTTTGGCAAAGGCCCATTTCTTTCATTTTGGTGAATTCCTCTCTAGCGGCTGCCAAACTTCTGAATCTGGCGAACACTGTGGGCCCCGTCTTCTTGATATGTTGATAAATACCATGTTTATCGGGAACCTTGGTATTTTGACGATGTTCTGGACTGAAAACTTCGTAGTACGATGCGAGGAGGTGTACGTAGGCATCCGTGGGTGCGTTGATGTGGAGGGAGACCGAGGTTGGGGCCTGGTTGGGGAAATGTTGAGAGTATGAAACCCAGTTGACTTACTGACGGTGAGTGACATCAACCAGGAGTTGGAAACGTGAGGGGAAGTCTGCACCGAGATTTGGCAGGAGAAACTTCAAATCATATTTGCCACATCCAAATGATATGTGAGGGTTTCATAACTGTCGGTGGGTATCACATTTCCATTGGCAGCCAGCAGGCAGATGTCGGCAGACTTAGACAGTCTACATCATGTCCTGAAGTGTCCTTAGTAGAAGAGAATAGCAAGCACCCATGTCTACCTAAAATCACACGCTCATACATGCGTCATGTAAAAAGAATAGATTAGTAACAGGGGAGGCCACCGCCTCAAGCAATGGTCTTCTAACGGGTTTTTGGTCACTGACAATCATTCCCACATTTCTTCGCAGCAGTTCTGAATCTGGAGTTTTAGTAGCATAACTGTGGCCGATGGGCATCAGGCAGCGGCTGTAGAGGTCGTTGGCTGGTGCGTAAGCAAGAGGTGGGTGGTGGGGGATTATGTTGCCATTCCAGCACCTCACGAGGTTGCCCTCTGTGTCCTATTGCATTCCTCTCAACTTTGGTCAATGTTGAATAGGTGTTCACTTCATCAGGAGTGGAGGTGTTGGTGGAGGACTTGACTGTGAAAAAGTGGCTGTCCATAAAGACATCGACTTTGGTCGTCAGGTCTTTCGTGGGCTAAATATCTACATCGTAGATGGCAGCACGTACAGGTTCGGGTAAGTGCCGTACCCAAAGGACAAAAAGTAGAGTCGCCTGCGACAGGTTGCAGGTGATCGATACTGCCCATTTCCCTAAGGGCGAGCAAAGCCTTTTGGTTCCCCAATGGGTGCTGAGAGAGCTGAAAAAGTTTCGCTATGTGGGTGGCCCATGATGGCGAGTACTGCTCCAGGAGGTATGAGTTTGAGGGTATTGTACGTTATTGTCATGTCTCCTTGCTCTCACAGGCAACTGGAGATTTCCAGGAAAGTGTCTCTGGGAATCGGCGTGAGAATGTGATCAGCTTTGATGCTTGAGCGAGTGACACCCTTGATGCGAAACTGGTTTTCTGCATGCTGGAACCAGGGGAACGTTTCTCCGCTTGCGAAGGGCAGTAGTTTCATTGAGGTGGCATTTGCTGAAGTGGCAGGTTAGGTTAGTGGCATCTTGAAACAGTAAGGCAAAGAGTGAGGGCCAGGCTGGAGGGAGCAGTCACTCCTCTTGTCACCAATGTGTAAGCAAGCCGTAAAGTTAGGACTGGAGAAGAGTCGAATGCAATTCACTATTTTGACAGAGCATGAGTTTATATATGACCCATTCAAAGGAAGAACAGCACAAAAATTCAAATGCAGTGATGCAAGGACATACAGGCTTGAACAAGTTATCAATGTGAGGGGAGAGCAATAACAATAATAAAAAAGAAAAACATAAATAATGTTACAGTGTATGAGTGTGATATACATGTGTGGTACAACCTTGTGAATATCCTCAACCCTTTAGTTGGCACCATCAGATTTAAATGTAAAATATAATTTGGACGTGATTAAAATCTTGAATAATATACAGATTAACAGTAATTATAGGCTCGTCATTTTTATGTAATTTCACTATTCACTACAGTGAGTACCTATTGATGATGTGTTGGAATTATTATCTGAAATCTTAGATAATAGGTGACTGTATTTCCCATTTCCTAACAGTACCTTTTTGGGCTCAAGCCATGTCATCCTGATGGAAGGTTCCTATAAGTAGCTTCCAAGGGATATATGAACTACAGTGATATTCCCAGAGAATTTACCTTTAGGTCTCCCTTCCTCCCATACTACTATTGAGTATCTAGAAAGTGCTGTATCCAAGATGGCGCTCATTCCTATTTTTGTGGCGATTTCGCACGGGGGTGTTCCCTGTTGATCTAACCTTTTTGATCAATTTTGTGAGGATTATTATGCAATCTCCAGCTTCTTTCGCCTCTTGAAAGTTGAGTATTGATTCTTTACAGTGGATAATTTTTAGCTCCGGCTCCACAGTGAAATTGGAGTAATTTATTATGTTAGGATCTAGGCCTGTCACCGGAGGCGCCATGGGTGCTATCGTTCCCTATGCATGTGTTATTTAGTTAGCAGAACGATTCCCGGTTGTAATAGCATTAATAGATTATGAAAGCTATTTAGGCACAATTGTACTAGTTAGGATATTTATTTTATGCATAATTTCCTCTTCCTTTTGTTAATCGTATACGTTAGAGTTTCGTCGATTTAGGTAACCGAGATCTCGTCTTGCCTAGGCTATCTAGCCTAGGTGATGTAGTATACTTTCAGACATTATCCCCGTTTACCCTTGAGTATCGTTTTATTGATTTAATTAGGAGATAGAATTATATAACTCTATTCTTGTCTCCTGTGGAGATTTAAGGGTAATCCCCTCTTCCCTCTGAGTACCGCCATAGGCGGCAACCCTTTCTGGTCTTGCCATGAGTAGTTCACTCCAGCTTGACTAGGCTAGGGTTATTCTGTCTCCCACCTTTGCCGGCAAGAGCCCGGCTTTGGTTTTCGATAGAATCTCAGAGTATTCAGTCTTTCTGCCGACGGCAGAGCTACAGGGTGAGTAGTCACTCCCCTGCCGGCTTAGCCGCCGGCATAGGAGGCTAAGCCTCTCTAGGCCGCACCTGAAGTGGTAGTATGATGCCGCCACTTTCTCCCCTGCAGTCTAGAAGACTAGTCCTGTATTGGTAGACCCTAGGCTGAAGAATAGAAATTCTTCTGCCCCCTAGGACAGCGCCGACACTGAAATGAAGTTTCTCCAGTGTTGAGAGGCGGCAGTACGCCTCTTAACACCATTTCGGCAGACACAAGTTGAAGAATAAATATTCTTCTGCCGCCTAGGATGGTGCCGATATCGAAACGGAGTTTCTTCCTTGTATGGGAGCGGCAGGAACCTTGCCACCTTCTTCCACACTTTTTACAGGACCCTTTTCCCTGCTCCCTCTCTCCTTTCGTGATGACTTAGACATCGCATTCCTTGTGGCCATCGTCCTGCAATCTCATCGCTTACCATTGGGTTGCGGGGCCGGCCCAGCTCCTACATAAGCAGCTGTTTAGCCACTCAGTCTTTCCCTTACTGACATAGGATGCGGGAAGGTTGTGCCGGCTATGGCGCCTGCCGATGGGAGACCCCTTTGCCGGTGAAGGTTCTTCAGTTCTCCCTTGGACTGCCATCCACAGTCCTGTAGCTGGCAATGCCAGCAACGGTCTTTGTGGCTGGATAGAAGCATGAATGAAGCATTCTCCCCTTCCATTTGAGCCTTCTTTCTGGAGGAAGGCAGTAAGTTTATATACTTACATCCTTATTTTAGTGTAAATATACATTGTAATATGCAGTCCTTCACTCCATGCTTTCTCTCTCTCTCTCTATCAACTAGTGCCGCCTGGCGGCCGGGCCGGTTCCAACAGCATGCCGACTGTGCCGCTCGGACTGTGCTGCCAGGGACTAGCTCTGCTGGCAATATGCCGGCTGAACTTCAGTATTTGATTATACAGTAGCCAGTATATTTGCAGTTGAGTATATACTGCAGATAGAAAACTATGGTTTATATTATACAGTAATTATTTTCCAACATATCTTTAGACCAATCCTATATTGAAAGAATAGAATTCCTTCAATACTCTGATTAGAAATCGGTTTACAATTTACCCTACAATAGTTGATATTTTAGAAGCGTCAGTGATAGTACACTTTCTATCCCTATAGGTTAGAGCCCTTATCCTTGAGCTTTCCTGATCAGGAAACTCTATAGTTTTAATATTGGAAGAGAAGGTCACAGCAATTGGCTGGGTGGGATACACAAGTACTGTATGTGTCTTTTCTAATTTCTAGTCCAGTCGGCAACAAGCCAGCCGGGCTGCGCCGCCAGGTGCTAGCCATGCTGGCAACACACTGGCTGAACTACAGTATATAATTATACAGTAGTTAATTTATAACATATCTTGTGCACCCTTGTACAGGCTTTTGCTGAGACCAAACCTATATTGAAAGAATAGAATTCCTTCAGTACTCTGGTTGAAAATCAGTTAATATTTACCCCAAAATATTGAATAATTAAAAGGGTTAGTGGCAGGGTTAGATCCCTTCTCTTTCGAGTTGCCCTGATAAAGGAAACTCTTAATCTTTAGTATTGGGGGGAGGTTACAGCAATTGGCTGGGAGGGATACACAAATATGTCTTCCTATTTCTTTCTAGCTTACTATCCTAAGTTATAATGATTAAAACATGAATAATTGCACATCTGTTTATCATGTGAGATAAACAATCGTAACTCATTTTGTTTTCCTTTAATTACAGGAGGAACCCCAGATGACATACAATGCGGTCTTCTGCAATCTTAGGACTAAGTACTTTTACGGTCATACAGCATGCAGGTCTCATGCTCCCTGCTCCATTATTACCGAACCCCTGCAATATTGGGACCCCCTGTCTGCAATATCTGCCGGACCTTAGTGACAGAGTCTAGGGATGCGGCACGTAAAAAGCTACGCAAGTGGGTAAGAGCAGAAGAACTCCGGGACCATACCTACCTAATGATAGGATGCGTAGCTTACTGTTTCCGAAAGCGGGTAGTGAAATGGTTGTGCCCCAAGCACGACTCGCACCTCCCTGCGTCCAGATTGCCATCCAGACGGATGGCAGTGGATGGCAGGGAGGCATCTCTGGGAGAAGGTGACGATGTCGTGTCGGAATTCCTTCCATCTGTGCCGGCCCTGGAGCCGTTACCCTCGACGTCTTCACCTTTCCACCCCTCCATTGGACAACACGAGCCAGGCGCTGACCCATCTTACTGATTTAATGAAGAACATTGCAAATGAGGCGAAGCAAGGGAAGCGAAATTCAAGAGAGAGCTCAGTCAAACTTCACTTATCGCCTCCCGAGGGTCATTCAAGCGACCCACAGACCTAGACCTCCCAACCTGCTACAAAACCAATCCCTGGAGGTATGCGGAGCTTATGCCGATTTTGAATGGCAAACTCTACATCTCTGAGAAGATGGGAGGTGTTCCCTTAGACGACCTCCAGTTTTGGCCAAGCTTTTAATGCTTTCCCTGGTTGCTTCATTTGACTGAAGCATGAACCAATGTCAATAGAGGAGACAGAACCGGAGGAAGTCATGGTTTTCGACCACAATAAGGCACAGGCTCTCTTATCAAGTAGCCTGAGAAAGCGGGTTATTCGGTGTCGAAAGTGTCCACCTTGAGCCAGAAGCACCCTACCTTTCTTGCTCCGGCTTCAATAGCATTCCCCTTTACGTGGAAGGCATTTAAATCTGTTGCCAAGGCAGTGGAGGCAGGCAAACCATGCCCCGCACTTGAGGAGTGCAGGCCTCTGTCACTAGCCTTGCCATGCAGGAGAAGGAATGGAAGGAAGTCCACCTAACCTTCTCAGTAGGGAAACTGGACGCTGACATCGCTGGACAACAGTTTAGCGAGAATCTCCCTAAACTTTCTAAGTTTCTCTTGTGCAAGGAGCAAGAGATGAAGGAGATATTGCGGCCTCTTTATCCTTACAAAACTTCATAGACATGCTCACGGTCCTGGCCAAAATGCATATGGCCACCCTTGTAAAGGACCTGTATGCTTTCATGAAGGCTAGGAGAGCCTGTAGAGAGTTCGTGTTCGCTGCTGCAACAGTGAAACATGAACCCAGGAAGCTGATATCTTCTAACACCTGGGGTAAAGACCTCTTCCCGAACGAAGTAGTCAAAGAGGTAGTCGAGAAAGCCATCATGGAGAATAGGAACCTTCTCCAGAAATGGGGCATGTCTTCAAAAAGGAAGTCTTTAGACTTCACCCTCGGCCTGCTCAACATTATCCCACAGTTGCTATGACCGCGGTGCCCTAAGTGGTGGCTCAAACACAGACCACCTTCCATGTGGTACCTCAACAGCTGGTTGCCCAGTCACCACCATTCAACCCCGGGTTTGAGAGGAAGACCACTACCTTTCAGTTGGAAGGTAAGGGATCTAGATGGGCCTCCTCTAGACATCCCTCAAGAGGTAGGGGAGGATGCGGTCGAGGAGGTAAACCCTCCGATCAAACGAAGCAAGGAGACGCTTCTGGTAGAAGGCAGGCTCTAACAACATCAGGATCATTGGACCTTCGATCTCTGGGCCCACGGCCTAATCAAGATTGGACTAGGATGGAAACGGAACAAGTCTCCACCATCATTTCCTCTATTCTTCCAACACTCCGTCCCCGCATTAAAAGAATATACCGTATAGCTCTTGAGAATATAGGTTATAAGGAAAGCAAAGTCCATCAAATTCCAGGGAAGGCTGTTTTGTGTTCCCATGTAGGACTCGAGAAAACTCAGCGTCATTCTGGACTTGTCGCCACTCAACAAGTTCATAAAAAACAGCAAGTTCAGAATGTGAATTCTTCAACACATAAGGACCCTGTTGCAAAAAGGGGCGTTCACAGTCTCGATAGACCTGACAGATGCCTATTGGCACCTTCTAGTCAGTCGCCCCCCTCTCCTCCTACCTAGGATTCAAGTTACAGAAGATATAGTATGTGCTAGGAGCCATATCCTTCGGACTAAACATAGTCTCAAGTATCTTCATGAAACTTGCAGACGCAGTTGTGCAACAACTACTCCTAGAAGGTGTTCAGGTAGCAGCGTACCTGGACGACTGGCTTGTCTGCAAGTATCCAAAGAATAGATCCAGTTCCTGGAACATCCGGGATGCATGATCGACTTCAAGAAGTCTCGACTCTCCAGCTCAAGGGTTTCAATGGCTGGAAAGTCACTGGAACCTGATGTCACATTGTCTCTCCATTCCTTCAGGGAAGAGGAGGGAGATCGCAGGGTCTGTCAAGAGACTACTGTAATCCGACAGGATTTCAAGACGCCAACAGGAAAGAGTACTGGGCTCTCTCCAGTTCGCAGCAATAACAGACCCAGTGCTAAGAGCACAGCTGAAAGATGCGTCAGGAGTCTGGAGAAGATATGCATCAAACGCTCGAAGAGATCTAAAACGACCGATACCGACCTTACTACGGTCACTTTTCAACTCATGGTCGAAGGCCAAGAGCCTAATGAGGACCTAGCCCTTGCAACCACCTCTACCGTCGATGTCAATCCATATGGATGTCTCGACGGAAGAATGGAGAGTTCACTCCCATCACCGACCTTACGACGGTCACTTTTCAACTCATGGTCGAAGGCCATGAGCCTACTGAGGACCTACCCCTTGCAACCACCTCTGCCGTCGATGTCAATCCATATGGATGTCTCGACGGAAGAATGGGGAGTTCACTCCCATCAAAGGAAAGTCCAAGGGATTTGGTCGTCTCTGTTCAAGGCCTTTCTCATCAACATTTTAGAAGCCATGACAGTCCTTTTAACGTTGGAAAAACTCTCCCTTCGCAGATCAGTCCACATCACACTGATCTTGGACAGCGAAGTGATAGTGAGATGTCTGAACCGACAAGGCTCGAGATCGTCCCATATCAACTATGTGATATTAGCTATCCTTTGTCTAGAGATGGCACCTATCAGCAGTTGACTTACAAAGGTTCCACAATGTGACAGCGGATGCTCTATTCAGGCTCAAGCCGATAGAGTCAGAATGGTCCCCAGATGCAGACTCCATTTTGGAACAAGTTCCGGAACTACAGATCGACCTCTTCCCGACGAGCGGCATCTTGAAACTACCTCGATATTGAGCCCCATACGAGGACCCTCTAGAGGAGACTACAGACGCCATGTCCCTAGTTTGGAACGGATGGACCCGGAATTTCCTGTTCCTTCCATCCAATCTCCTGCTGAAGGTCTTCAACAAGCTGAGATCCAGCTAGGGAACGGCAGCTCTAATGGCCCCCAAGTGGTCAAGAGCAGCTGGTTCCCTCTAGTGATGGAGCTGAGGCTGAGGCTGGTCCTTGTACCGAACCCAGCACTATCTCAACGGGATCAGAAGTCTAATGTCTTTGCTTCATCACAGAGAACCCAAAACCTTCATATTATGATTTTCTTGCCCTAGTGGTTAAGAAAAGATTTGGGATCTCAAAAAGGCAGTATATACTTCTTGGAAGAATACAAGTCTAAGTCAACTAGAAGACAATATGAATCGTCTTGGAAAAAGTGGGTTGCTTTTGTTAAAGCAAAAGGACCGAAAGAAATTTCAATAGACTTCTGTCTGTCCTTTTTTATCCACTTTCATGAACAAGGTCTGGCAGCCAACACGATAACTACGTGCAAGTCAGCTCTGACTAGACCTCTTCTATACGCCTCTCAAGTTGACCTGACGAACGAAATCTTTTAACAAGATCCCGAAGGCATGCGCTAGACTAAGGCTTGCAGCTCTTTCGAAGCCCATTTCTTGGTGTTTGGACAAGGTCCTACATTTTGCGTCATCTGTGAACAATGAAGATTGTTCTCTCAAGGATCTAACCCAGTAGGTTATTTTCCTGTTTGCTATAGCCTCAGGGGCTAGAGTTAGTGAAATAGTACCCCTATCAAGAAATGAGGGCCCCATTCAGTTCACAGAAGTGGGAGAACTAAATCTCATTCCTGATCCAGCTTTTTTTCGCCAAGAACGAGCTACCCACTAAGAGATGGGGGTCCCTGAAGAATCTGCCCTCTGAAGGAAGATGTCTCTCTATGTCTAGTAGAGTGTCTAAAGGTCTGTCTCTGTAGAACTTCAGACTTCAGGGGAGGACAGCTCTTCAAAGGAGAAACCTCAGGATGAAACTTATCCCTAAAACAGCTGAGGGCGAAGCTCACCTACTTCATTCGCAGAGCGGATCGTGACAGCACACCCGCAGGTCGTGACCCGAGGAAAATTGCTTCATCACTGAACTTATTTCAGTATGTTGATTTTGAGCATCTTCGCTCATATACTGGATGGGAATCATCCAGAGTGTTCTACAAACACTACGCTAAGCAAGTCCATGAACTGAAGCATTATGTGGTGGCGGCAGGAAGTGTATTAAAACCTGTCGTCTAGTACTGCGTTGAACAGTTAATTGATTGGGACTATCAATTAGGGTGAAAAGGTATCGACACTTCCAGTGCGATACCTTGTAAGTGAGTGTCACCATGGTGACACTAAGACTGTTCAAAATCTCAGGTGTGGAATTATACAGATAAAACTTGTGCTGTATGTACATGGTAGTGTTCATAGTACAGTATACAACATTTACAGAATTTATATTTGGAAAAAAATTATCAAAATTTTCAGTTTTAGAGTGGCACTAATCATTTCTTCCCTTTCAGGGAGAAAAATATTTTCAGTATACGATGCACGTGTAATTCCGTTAACACGTTACATTCGTCACACTCTTTATATAATTTAGTCATTTATTGGAAATAAATGTCTATTAGAATGTAATTGCGTCCTATTTCGCCCTGCAATTTGCACAAAACATATGCCAGAGTTCTATTACTTGTTTATTTAAGTAAACCTCATATCATTGTATGCCTACAAACATTGGATATACAGTAGTTGACACGTATATTGTTTAGACAATATATACAAACCCTGAGACCGTTTGTATAGCTAGTGGATACTTATGTTTGTTCATACAATATATGCTAACTTTGAGGCCCCCTTTCTACTGTCTAGTATGACTCTTCCCTGCAGGGGGCAGGAAGCACTAACATTGTCTATGATTAGTGGTAATGACGGATAATGGTAACGTCATTTGTTTCAATGGTCCAGAGGACCATAGAAAATTGTCCCAAGGTTAAGGCACCTATGAAAATCCACAGATACAGTGCTTTCTAGTAATTCTCTGGTAAACTTCTATCAGGACGACATGGCTTGAGC
This sequence comes from Palaemon carinicauda, assembly GCF_036898095.1. NCBI lineage: Eukaryota > Metazoa > Arthropoda > Malacostraca > Decapoda > Palaemonidae > Palaemon > Palaemon carinicauda. The sequence goes on from NC_090759.1 coordinate 44,240,785, forward strand.
CCAAAAAACGTATTTTTAGCGATGCGAAAAATCAATTTTTGGGTGAGATAGCCATGTCGTCCTGATGGACCCGCCCTCCTTTTCTATAGAAAAGGCCTTGGCAGGATCCCTCCCAAAACTACTATATCTAGCACCATGCTCAGTGCTACTAGGAATAAGCGCCATCTTGGATACAGCGCCATCTAGATACTCAATAGTAGTATGGGAGGAAGGGTAACCTTGATAACGGCTCTCCTGCTAATTTGCCACTCTTCCCCCTTGATGTGAAAACGCAATTCGGGGTGAAGATTGCTATGTGTCGTATCAAGATATACGTCCCGTGATTTATGTGATATCCTTAAGAGAATTTTAAGGATATTTGTGCCAGGAGTTAGAATTCTAGTGACCTAAAGGTAAATTCTCTGGGAATATCACTGTAGTTAATATATCCCTTGGAAGCTACTTATAGGAACTTTCCATTAGGATGACATGGCTATCTCACCCAAAAATAAGTTTTTTAGAACTAATTATACTCTGTTTAAAAGATTGCAAATTTGAATTCAGTGGGAAATTTTATGCTCAAACTTTTGGTATGGCCATGGAAACCCCCAATACCCAGTGCTTAGCAATTTATATAAGGAATTTTTTGAAAGTAGAATCTTGAATAACATCATACTTAATAATGTAAAGTGGTTTCATTATATTGACAATATATGTGTGTGACCAAGAAATAACCTTTTAGAATTTTTTTTTTTTAAATTTAATAAATTGGTACTGACAATAAATATCTGGACTGTCGTATACACAGGTGTATCAGTCGACTTAATTTTTTGGTGTATAAAGAAAGACAACTAATATGTCCGCATAAGTCCCTTACTACTCAAATAAAAGTAACAAAGTTAAGAAATCTATATTTCTGTTTTTTTTTTTTTTTTTTTTTTAGAGTATTGCAAGTGTGCAGCGCAAAGTACAGTATATTAATGCTGAAGTAAATGAGGTTAGGACAATAGGTAAGAAACTTAGGTACCCTGAAATTGTATTACATGTTGCACTAAGAGCAGCAAAAAATCTTTTTCCGTAATAATAACAGGGACAACTGTAATAAATACATAAAACTAAAGCATTATAGGAATTCTTTTGAAGAAATTCAAAATTTGTAAGCCATATAGATAAAACTTTAACCACTTAATGTAGAACTGAATGTACCACAGATAATAAATGTCACTGTGAAATTAATATTTAGACCTAAGCTAGCATTCACTTGTAGGTACAATTATTATATGAATTTTACATTGTTGCTTTGCCACTGTATATTGATACGTTAGATTAAAGTATTGATATGTTTAATTAAATGTTCATGTTGATAGGGCTGTATATGCATAACTGTATATGCATGTTATGTGTGTAAACATGTACAGTATGTGTAAGTCTATATTATCTATCTATCTATCTATCTATATATATATATATATATATATATATATATATATATATATATATATATATATATATTAGCATACATGTAGGTATACGTGTATCTATGTATATTTGTGTGTATGTATATATGTGTGAATATATATATATATATATATATATATATATATACATACATACATATATACGTATATATACATATATATATATATATATATATATACATATATATGTGTGTATATATACATATGATTTTGCTTATTTATTCATAGGGATAAGGATAACCCTCTTTTATGTAAAGAAATTGTATTGGAAGCCTAAACAAATTCACCTATCATCTTAAATGACTCTCCCTGGCAACTGGCTAATGGCGGTTGAACACCTCCAGAAACACCTGAGAATGTAGCTGGTTTAGAAGCGTATTGTTCTACAAATCTCTTATGTATATTCGCAAATTTCCTGTACCATATAAAATGTAAAGAAACCTTGTTCAATAAAGCAATCCATGGATAAAAGTAACACAAAACTAGTCTTATATATCTTATTTTCATTTTCCTCGTGGTTCCTTTTCATCTGAGCATCACGTGTCCCTGTGATTTATATATATATATATATATATATACAGTATATATATATATATATATATTTATAATTATATATATATATATATATATTTATAATTATATCTATATATTATATATATATATTTATAATTATATCTATATATATGTATATAAATATTATCTATCCATCTATATATATATATATATATATATAATGTATGTATATAAATATCTATCCATCTATATATATATATATATATTATACAATATATATATATATATATATACATATATATATATATATATATATATATATATATATATAACTGATTTTGAGCGTAGTGAAAAATCTATTTTTCGGTGAAAGAGCCGTGTCGTCCTGATGGAAGTTCCTTCGTTGGTATCTTCCTAAGTTATATGTGACTTCGTTGGTATCTTCCTAAGTTATATGTGACTACAGTGATATATCCCAGAGAATTTACCGAAGGTACCCAGAATTCTAACTCCTGGAGCGAGTATCCCTTAAATCCTCTCCAAAGGATATCGCGTTGAAGGACGTATCTTGACACGTCTCATAGCTATTTACACCCCAAATAGCCTTTCATTACGAGAGGGAATGTGGCAAGAAAAATAGGAGAGTCTTAGAGAGGTAAAGACTCGCTACTCTCCTAAAGTACTGTAAAATAGTTCGGGCTGTTCGCCGCTATGCGGCGCCACCAAACATTCTTCCGTAGCTTTTAAAGTATTTATTACAGATCAGTACCATAGAGAGGGATAAACTACCCTTTAACCAAGGAGGGTGGGTCCATCAGGACGACATGGGTCTTTCACCCAAAAATAGATTTTTCACTAGCGCTCACAATCCGGTTTTTGGGCTTATACCATGTCGTGCTGATGGAAGTTTACCAGAGCATTAATGTATCTGTGGATTTAATTGTGCCGTTATTCTCGAGTTGACTATTTCCTAATTGGACATGAAAGACCAAAGACACTTGATGTTACCGCAATACATCAATCAACTGAGCATGTCTTGTGCCAGTTCTTCCTGTCCCCTACAGGGAAAGTCTGTATAGACTCTAGGAAAAAACCCGAGGATTGTGAGTTCAAGGGACAATTTAGCAAGCAGAAGTATATTGTGTCATATATACGTAAAGAATAGTTTGTATCAGGTACTGAATAGAGTACTGTACCTCCCAAGTCTGCCAATCAGACAAGTTTATGTTCACGTAGGAATCATAATACAGTAACAAACATAGTACAACCAAACTTACCTGTTTGCATAACAAGGGATCTATGTCCCTCAAGATCTCAAGAGGATCAAGGATGCTCTGAATATAATCAAATAATCTTACGGCGAGATAGACGCAAAGATTCCTTCCAGAGTTTATTAACAAGAAACACAGAAGTTTTGATTAAACCATATATTTTATGCTATACATAGACATAAAAAGCATAATGGTAATAACAAAATATATAGGTTCGTCTACAGAGAAACATTGCCACTATGAAATAGGAAATTTCAATAAATGTTATTACTAAAAACAATCACGCATAAATATGCTGGCACACATGTCAAATATTATGCTTAAGTTCACTTAACTGAGTAAGACAGTATATAATGTCCATATCGACACTCAATATCATGATATACTGAAGTCTATCATGTACACCCCTTCACTAACAGGTCCCCAATTAGTGCGCTGTCCTTCGCAGTAATCAAACTACAGGCTTTATTACACAGCCTGCAGCCACCACATGAAGTTTTATTTCTTGCAGTTGCTTTGCATAGTGCTTGAAAAATACTCTGGAAGACTTCCAACCAGTATAAGCACGCAGATTATCAAACGACATAGTTTGGAAAAAAATTGAGACGACGAGGCAACCTTCTCGGATCATGACCTGTGGGTGTACTATCAGGATCCGCTCTGCGAATAAAGTAAGTGATTTTCGCCCTTATCTCTTTCAAAGATAATGTCAAACCAGAAGTCTCTCCTCTAAAAGGTTGGCCTTCCCTAAAGTCTGAAGTTCTACGAAGATAGACCTTTAAGCATTCCACTGGACAGAGAGATGCTTCTTCCTTCAGAGGGCAGATTCTCCGTGGCCCCATCTCTTAGTGGGTAGCTCATTCTTGGCGAGAAACGTCGGATCCGGAAAGAGATTTAGTTCACCATTTGGTGTAAACTGTATGTGGCCGTCATCCCTCGAGAGGGCCACTATTTCACGAACTCTGGCTCCTGAGGCTAGTGCAAATAAATATATCACTTATTGAAGATTTCATTAGAAAAGTCCACTTGGAAGGCATAAAGAATCAGTCTAGCCAAGGCAGATTTGCATGTCGTAATCGTATTAGCCGCTAGTCCTTGTCCGTGAAGATGGAGGAAGAAGGACAAGCAGAAATCCGTAGAAATCTCTTGAGGTTTCTTCGCCTTAACAAAGGCCACCCATTTCTTCCAGGAGGATTCGTATTGTCTTCTCGTTGACTTTGACTTGTACTCTTCTAAGAAGTTAATACTGTCTGCCGAAATCCCGAACCTTTTCTTGACCGCTAGGGTGAGAAAATCAAGATTTGAAGGTTCTTGGTTTTCTCTGATGAAGCGTAGACAGTCGATTTCTGTACTATCTGAGTCAGAACTGATTCCGGCAACGGGATCAGCTTCAGGCGTAGTTCTGTTATCAACGGAAACCATACACTGCCTGGCCACTTGTGGGCCACTATCGCTGCCCATCCCCGAAAGGATCTCAGTTTGACGAGTGCTTCCAACAGAAGGTTGGTTGGTGGGAACAGGTAAATCCTGGACCACCTGTTCCAATCCGGGGGACATTGCGTTCCGTAGCTTCCGCTAGAGGATCCTTGTACGGGGCTACGTACCGGGCCAACTTCTTGTTGTCGCTCGTTGCGAAGAGATCTACTTGCAATCCAGGGACTTTGTTCAATATGAACGAGAATGATCCTGCGTCTAGGGACCATTCGGACTCTTATCGGGCTGAACCTGGATAGAGCGTCCGCTGTCACATTGCGGAATCCTTGAAGATGGATTGCTGATAAGTGCCATTTCATCTTGGACAGATGAAAGATTGCTAGTATCACATGATTTAGCTGAGGCGATCTCGAACCTTGTCGATTTATGCATCTCATAACCACTTCGTTGTCTAGAACCAGACGAATGTGGATAGAGCGGCGAAGTTTCAGTTTCTTCAGGGAAAGAAACGCTGCCATGGCTTCCAGGTAATTGATGTGGAAGGACTTGAAGAGGGGGAACCAAGTTCCCTGAACCTATCGATGATGAGAAGGACCCCCCCCATCCTTCCTTTGAGGCATCCGTGTGGACGGTGACTGCAGGAGGGGTTGGTTGCAAGGGTACTTTTCCTCTTAAGCTCTTCACTTCCGACCATGGCTTGAGAATTGATCGTACACGACTTGGTAGTGGTCTTAGTAGATCTCTTCGATCGTTGTAAGCGAATTTTCTCCAGATCCCTGATGCATCTTTTAGTCGTGCTCTCAAAAGTGGGTGGGTCCGTCAAAGAGGCAAACTGGAGAGATCCCAACACCCTCCTGTTGTCTTGTTGATATTCTTCGGGATTGAAGAAGATTTTTGACGGCCCCAGCTATTTTCTTTCTCTTTGCCATCGGCAAGGACAGGCAATGTGACTGTAAGTCCCAGTGAACTCCCAGCCACTGGAACTTTTAAGCTGGAGACAGCCGAGACTTTTTCAAGTCTATCTTGAACCCTAGATACTCTAGGAACTGGATCACCTTTATGGAGGCTTGCACGCATTCTTCCTTGGATGCTGCCCACACCAGCCAGTCGTCCAGGTAAGCCATTACCTGAACACCCTTGAGGCGTAGTTGTCGAGTAACTGCGTTCGCAAGCTCTGTAAATATTCTCGGTGCAATGTTCAAACCAAAGGGCATGGCTCTGAAGACTTATCTTCTTTTCTGGAGCTTGAACCCTAAGTAGGGGGAAACCTGACGGTTGATTGGTACATGCCAGTACGCATCCGTCATGTCTATGGAGACTGTGTATGCCCTTTTGAGCAGAAGGGTTCTTATGTGCTGAAGCATCAGCATTCTGAACTTGTAGTTCACAATGAACTTGTTGAGTGGAGATAAGTCCAGAATGACTCTTGAGCTTTTCCGAATCCTTCTTCGGAACACAGAATAGCCTTCCTTGAAACTTGATGGACTTTGCTTTCCGTATTACTTTCTTGTCCAGTAATTCCTGAACATATTCTTCCAAAACTGGGGTTGAAGGTTGGAAGAAATGAGGAAAGCTTGATGGAGTTGAGTTCCAACTCCACCCTAGTCCCATCTTGATCAGGCTCTGGGCCCAAGGATCGAAGGTCCACCGATCCTGAAAATGGAGAAGTCTCCCTCCTACCGGCAGAATCTCACTTTGAGTGCTGGTTGGAGGATTTACCTCCTTGGCCACGTCCACCATTGTAGCCTCTTCCTCTGAAGGGGCGTCTAGAGGAACCTCGAAAGGATCCTCGAGACTTTGGCTTAAAAGAAGCCGATTGCCTTTCAAAGGCTGGGGTGAAAAGTCGCCAGTGTTTGGGGCACCAGTTGAAAGGTGGTGGTAGGTTGTGCCACTGTGTGGGACACCGGGGCCACAGGAAACTGTTGGTGTTGCTGTCTTGGTTGAGAGGGCAACAGGTCGTTTAGACTTGTTCTTCGGCTGGGGACCTCCTTCAGCCGAAGATTTCCTCTTTGAGGATAAGCCCCACTTGGAGAGCAGATTTCTGTTCTCTGAGGCAGCCTTATCTACGACCTCTTTGACCACATCACTAGGAAAGAGGTCTTTTCCCCAGATATTAGAAACTATGAGCTTCCTGGGTTTGTGTTTTACGGAGGCGGAAGCAAGCACGAACTCTCTACAAGCCGTCCTGGCTCTGACAAACTTGTACAGGTCCTTAGTTACTGTAGCCAAGTGAGCCTTACCAAAGACCATATACATGTCTGGGGTATCGGGAATGCTAGCCATTGTTTCTAGCCCTGTTTGGAGAGACATAGATGCAGCCAGGCGTTCTTTAGTCTCGTGTTCTCTTTTTAAGAGAAACTCTGACAGCTTTGGGAGGTCCTCGTTGAACTGTCGTTCAGCGATATCGGCCTCCAGCTTCCCGACTGAGAAGGTAACATGAACGTCCTTCCAGTCTTTATCATCTGAAGGGAAAGGAAGGGAGAAAGTCTTGCATTCTTCTAGCGTGGGACAGGGTTTTCCTGCCCTCGCCTCCTTCAGGGCTGCTTTAAGCCCTTTATCCGCAAATGGAAAAGCACGTTGAGGGTCAGCAATAAATGATGGATATTTCTTGCTTAATGCCGGCACCTTTGAGCTAGTGAATGCCCTTTTTTTTAGGTTTGACGTAAGCATAGCTTGCGGCTTAGCGAGCTCAAAGACAATTACTTCTTTGGGCTCCGTCTCTTCTTTGGCTACCGGTTCATTTTTGAGTCGGACATAACAGTCCGAGTAGGCCCTTCTGCTGGGCCAAAACTCAATCTCCCCCACTGGAACGGTACCCAGTTTCTCCGAGAGGAAGATCCTGCCTGCTGACATAGGCATATGTTCCGCATACCTCCACGGGTTAACGTCGGAGAATGCAGGAAGGTCCTTAACGTTTAGCTTCTTCGGGGCTAGGCGTGAAGAAACTAACTGCTCAATTTCTGTCAGGAAAGTGGTATCTTTCTCGGTAGACTTCTACTGTAAGTCATAAACCATTGACATCAAGGACTGGAGAGTACTAGTAATCGTCTCCAGATGAGGCGGTTGTGAAGATGTTGAGGGTGCTGGCTCAGCCACCGCAGCCGAAGAAACCGAAGCCACTTCGACGTTCTCCATATCACTAGCAGGAGGGACAACTGCCTCCTGGTCTAACTCTTCTACAAGGAGATTCTTCTCGGTCTCCTCAGAGACGACAGACATATTGTCGTCTAAATGGATACTTTCCAAAGTATCCGCAACATCAGGTTCTTTAGGCTTCTGAATCTGCACCAAAGGGATTGCAGGTTTCGTCTGGGGGATGATAGCGTCATCACACGCTCCGAGGAAGAGACAGTCCCTCATCCTAGCATTAGGAAGGTATGGGCCTGAGGTGTTCTTTTGAAAACCTCTTATCCATTTACACAGTGCAGCCCTAGCTGTATCCCTAGACTCGGTAGACTTTTGTTCATCAAAAGCCTCCTTAACCAACTTCTCACACATGGTACATACCTTCGGGTCCCAGTACTTGAGAGCCCCTTTGGTGATGGAATAGCGGGCGTGAGACCTACACACGCCATGTCCGTAGAAGTCCTTGCTGCGGACCTTCCAAAGGTGTTCCCGCACTCAGGATGCTCCTCCTGTAAATAAAAGAAAAGCAAATGAGTTTTCTGTGAAACCTTCTGATTTCAACATAACAGTTATAATATTTAGCTTGAATAGGGTAAGCTATAGAAGGAAAGACACCCACATGTGTTTCCCGATCAGCCATTTGCTATGACCCCCCCCCCATATTGAACTAAAAAATTCATAAAGAATTAAATAATAATTGAGGAAATATTTAAGATATTTAGTGTCTTCTTGACACATCCTCTTGAAATGGATAATACTAAATGGATATAACCATTATTATAGAAGAGAATCATCTCTCTATATGATGGTCTCACAAATGGCTGTACAAGAACCACTTGTAGGCTGGAAAAAATAATTTTTCCTGGGTACAGCAGTTGTCGGCAGCAGTATGCTGTCAATGTTGCCAGCTCGCCGACACTGCCGGCCCCGCCAACACTGCCGGGCCTGCCAGCAATGCCGGCCCTGCCGACACTGCCGGTCCCGCCAGCCACGTCGGCATGATGGGCTAGCTAGCTTATGCCGACAGGCCAGCGTCTAGTCGAACCTGCCGGCAATAAAATAATATAAGTGGCCGACAAAGTCAGCCTTGCTGGCATTGTCAGCATATTGGGCTAGTCCGGCATATGCCGGCAGGCTGGTATCAACCAGACCTGCCGGCAACCGCCGGCAATATAATGTTTAATATTTGGATGGAAGGCATAGGATAGTTGCCGGCAAGCTACTCAGTTGCCGACAGACATACCTAGGACCTAACCAGCGGCATCGGTCTACGATGTCCGAGGAAAGGGTTAACAGCGAACTGTTAGCCTAGCCATCCAAAACTGGCGGCAGAATTAACTGCTGACGTAGCCCATGATTGATAGTAGGACGACATGGCCATCTCTGCCAAAAATAGATTTTTCGCTTCGCTCAAAATCCGGTTTTTGGGCTCAAGCCATGCCGTCCTGATGGAAGTATACCAGAGCATTACTGTATCTGTGGATTCTCAAAACGTGCCATACTCCCCGAAGGTATTTCCCGGCCAACTAGACCTAGAGACCTAAGATGTTACCGTCATATCTTTTCAACTAACCATAGACCATGTTAGTGCTTCCTGCCCCCTACAGGGAAGAGTCCTACTAGACTCTGGAAAGTCTCGAAGAGTACATATACCTATGTATGAATAACAGACAAGCCAATATAGTGGTCTCACCCTATATCATGTAAAGCATAGTTTGTAAAGAACTACTGAGTCAATATGAAATATCGACCAGGTCTCCGTTCAATACTGGATTGGACAAAGGTTTATATCCGAGTAGGCGGAAAACTTGCATATCCGCCACCGTCCCCTCAGGGCATGGAGTCCTCCCGCCAAGGGAAAGCATAAACCAATGCAAAGAATGCTTGCATAAAGGAACAATCTATTAGAATTATCCCAGATAAATATACATAGAACGTAATGGAAAATTATATCAAATAAATTGACACAGGTGAAGGAGACGCAAGGTTCACAAAAACTAGTTTATTGGCAAACAATAAATAAAACAGGTTAAACAACCATTATATATATATAAGAGGAGGATAACCAACAAATAAGCATAAGCATGATAGTAAACAGAAACTTGTTTATCTGGAAGAAAAACATTAGCGCCACTTTTAACATACTGAGGTATCAAAATCATAAAAGTCTGTATTACTAGTCAGTTACATTAGCGTTGGAAACGCTCGGCACACATGTCTGCACTTATGCTAGGTTCACCTTTGAAAGCGGAACAGTCAATGTGGGCAACCCAGTGCCCTAACACTTAGTTTGTAGAACAGTTCGTAACTACACTCTCACCCCGGAATTAATCGTCCCAATTAAATCCACTGTTCCTCGCAGAGTTAAACAGCAGGGTTAACGACACAACCCACTGCTACCACAGTCCTCTTTAGTTGCTCCACTTGCTTCGCATAGTGACGAAAGAACACTCTGGAAGACTTCCAGCCAGTGTATGAACGAAGATGTTCAAAATCCATTCAATTAAAGAAATTTAGGGATGAGGCAACTTTCCTCGGATCGTGACCTGCGGGTGTACCGTCTGGATCCGCTCTGCGAATAAAATAGGTGATTTTCGCCCTAAGTTGTTTCAGTGATAAATTTGAGCCTGATGTTTCTCCCCTGAATAGTTGACCACCCCTGAAGTCTGAAGTTATACGAAGATAGACCTTTAGGCATTCCACTGGACATAGAGATGCATCTTCTTTCAGAGGGCAGATTCTCCAGGGACCCCACCTGTTGGTGGGTAACTCATTCTTGGCGAGAAACGTAGGATCCGGAAACAGGTTCAGTTCTCCCTCATCCAAGAACTGAACACGACCTTCCTCTCTCGAGAGGGCTACAATTTCACTAACCCTGGCCCCCGATGCGAGTGCAAATAGGAAAATAACTTTTTTGAGTCAAATCCTTTAAAGCACACTCCTCATTGTTCAACAGCGAAGCGAAATGAAGAACTTTATCTAAAGACCATGAAATGGGCTTTGGAGGTGCTGATGGTCTGAGCCTAGCACAGGCTTTCGGAATTTTATTAAAGATATCGTTAGCGAGGTCTACCTGGAAGGCATATAAAATGGGTCTTGTCAAAGCAGATTTACACGTTGATATTGTGTTGGCTGCTAACCCTTGACCATGGAGGTAGATGAAGAAAGATAAGCAGAAGTCCGTCGAGATCTTTTGCGGATTCTTCGCCTTGACAAAGGCCACCAATTTCCTCCATGATGACTCATATTGCCTTCTAGTAGATTTGCACTTATATTCCTCTTGGAAGTCTATACTGTCTTTCGAAATCCCGAAACGTTTTCTCACCGCTAGGGAGAGAAAATCATGAGCTGCAGGTTCCGGGTTTTCTGTGATGAAGCGCAGACAGTCGACTTTTGAACTCACTGGGTCAGAACTGGATCTGGTAACGGTAGACACTTCAGCCGTAGTTCCAATGCCAGAGGGAACCACACGCTGTTCGGCCACTTGTGAGCCACTATTGCCGCTACTCCCTTGAAAGATCTCAGTTTGTTGAGGACCCTCAACAGAAGGTTGTGAGGAGGGAACAGGTAAATCTTGGACCATCTGTTCCAGTCGAGGGACATCGCGTCCACTGCTTCCGCCGAGGGATCCTCGTATGGGGACACGTAAAGGGGTAACTTCTTGTTGTCTTTCGTCGCAAAGAGGTCTATCTGCAGTTCTGGGACTTGACTCAAGATGAAGGAGAATGATCCTGCGTCTAGGGACCATTCCGACTCTATCGGTGTGAACCTGGATAGAGCGTCCGCTGTCACATTGCGGACTCCTTGAAGGTGAACTGCCGACAGGTACCACTTCTTCTTTTCCGCCTGTCGAAAGATGGCCAACATCACCTGGTTGAGTGGTGGTGACCTCGATCCTTGTCGATTCAAGCATCTCACAATCACCTCGCTGTCCAGCACCAACCCTATGTGGATCGAGCGATGAGGGGAGACTTTCTTCAAGGTAAGGAGTACTGCCATAGCTTCCAGAAAGTTTATGTGAAATGTCTTGAATAGATTGGACCAAGTCCCTTGGACCTTCTTTCCGATGAGAATGACCTCCCCACCCCTCCTTCGAGGCGTCTGTGTGAATAGTCAACGAGGGGGGAGGTGGCTGAAGAAGTACCAACTTCTTTAGTTGCCTGACTTGGGACGAAGGCCTGAGGAGCGTACGTAGACAAAGTGGAACTGGTCTTATCAGATCTCTTCGCGCGTTTGATGCATAACTTCTCCAAACTCCGGTTGCATCCTTTAGCTGTGCTCTTAGCACCGGGTCTGTTACTGAGGCAAACTGGAGAGAACCCAGCACACTCTCCTGTTCGCGTCTTGATATCCTTTCGGAATCCAGAAATCTCTTGACAGAACCAGCTATCTCCTTCCTCTTCTTCGCCGGGATGGAGAGTTGGTGTGACACTAGGTCGCAGTGGATTCCCGACCACTGGAACTTTTGAGATGGAGAAAGTCGAGACTTTTTTTCTGTTGATCTTGAAGCCTAGATACTCTAGGAACTGGATCACCTGTAGGGAAGCTTGCAAACATTCTGTCTTGGATGCTGCCCCCACTAGCCAGTCGTCCAGGTAGGCTACCACCTGGATTTCCTTTAGGCGTAATTTTTTGAGAGCTACTCTCACAAGCTTTGTGAAGATCCTTGGGGCTATGTTTAGCCCGAATGGCATGGCTCTGAAGGCGTAGAGTCTTCGATGTAGCTTGAACCCTAGGTAGGGGGAGAGTTGACGATTGATTGGAACGTGCCAATAGGCGTCTGACAAATCTATGGAGACGGTAAATGCCCTCTTGGGAAGTAAGGTCCTTATGTTTTGCAGTGATAGCATCTTGAACTTGCAGTTCACTATGAACTTGTTGAGTGGCGACAAGTCCAGAATGACTCTGAGTTTTTCTGAGCCCTTCTTGGGAACACAAAACAGACTCCCTTGAAAATTGATGGACTTTACCCTTCGGATTACCCTTTTCTCCAACAGTTCTTGAATGTACTCCTCCAGAACGGGAGTGGAGTGTTGGAAAAATCGAGGGCACGGTTGTGGAGTGTTGTAGCAGCTCCAACCCAGTCCAATCTTGAGTAGGCTGTGGGCCCAGGGATCGAAGGTCCACCGATCCCGAAAATTCTGAAGTCTCCCTCCTACCAGTATCATCTCACTTTGACTGCTGTTGCCCTGAGGCCTTACCTCCTTGACGACGACCACCCCTGAATCCCCTCCCCCTTGAGAGGCGTCTAGACGAACCTCTGGCTGCTCCTCTAGGCTTCGCTCGTAAGGTAGTTGACTGCCCTTCGAACGCAAGGTTAAATGCGGGAGACTGCGTCGACACGGCTTGGGGTACCCACTGGTATGTGGTCGGGGTTTGTGCCACCATTTGGGGCACTGTAGGCATAGGAAATTGCTGTTGCTGCTGCTGTCTGAATGGCTTAGCTGGCCGAGAGGGTAGCCTAGTCTTCCTCTTTGGTTGGGGACCCTCATCCGGGGAAGACTTTCTCTTGAGGGATAGGCCCTACTTCTGGAGAAGGTTTCTATTCTCCGTGGCGGCCTTCTCTACAACCTCCTTGACCGCTTCACTAGGGAAGAGGTCTTTGCCCCAAATGTTGGAGGAGATTAGCTTCCTTGGCTCGTGCCTCACCGCAGCCGAGGCGAACACGAACTCCCTACAAGCCCTCCTAGTTTTGACGAAGCTATAAAGGTCCTTCGTCACTGTGACTAGGTGTGTCTTAGCCACTACCATGAACATCTCATGGACCTTGGGGTCACTTGCCATTGTCTCCAGAGTTGTTTGATGAGACATTGAGGCAGCAAGTCTTTTTTTTGTCTCAAGCTCCCTTCACAAAAGAAAGTCAGACAGCTTGGGGAGGTTCTCACCGAACTGACGTCCGGCAATATCAGCCTCCAACTTCCCGACTGAGAAGGTAAGATGGACGTCCTTCCAGTCCTTGTGGTCTATGGGTAGGGCCAGAGACAGAGGTTTACACTCCTCCAAGGAGGGGCATGGCTTACCTGCCTCGACTGCTTTCAGCACAGCCGTAAATCCTTTCTGCATAAAGGGGAAGGCTCTAGAAGGAGAGGACACAAAGGAAGGGTGCTTCTTACTCAAAGCAGGTACCTTCGAGTTTGAGAAGCCCCTCTCTTTCATCGAGCTTTACAATAAAGCTTGAGCCTTAGCGTGGTCCAAAACTATGACCTCCTTTGGCTCTATTTCTTCCTTTGAGGCTGGTTTGGTTCCTTCCTTAGACGGACATAACAGTCCGGATACGACTCCTTGCTGGGCCAGAATTCCACCACCTCAATGGGGACTGAGCCCAACTTCTCCGAAATGACGATTTTTCCCGTCGTCATAGGCATGTGCTCAGCATACTTCCAAGGGTTAACATCTGAGCACAAGGGAAGGTCTTTCACGCTGAGCTTTTTCTGGGTCCCACGTGATGCTGCAAGTCTCCGCATCTCCAGCTCCATTGTAGCCGCCTTCTCATTATTCTCCCTCTGCATACGATAGAGGAAAGGGTCTTTCCCAGCTCATCTGGGAGAGAGGACGATGTTGAGGGAATAGGTTCAGGGACCTGAACCGGAGTAGCCGACACTTCCTCGACCTCTTCCTCTTCATTGTCTGGAGCCTGCTCTTCATCCTGGTCTTCTGCCAGAAGGTCGTCTTCCAGACGCTCGGACACCTCCGACATCCTATCGTCCAATTGGATGTCCTGCAGGGTGTCCGTGACTTCAGAATCCACAGGGATCAGAACCACTGGTATCTCCACTTGAGGCTGGGGAATCACTGCACCAGCTGACGCCCTGGGGAAAAGGTAAGCCCTCATCTTCTCACATGGAAGATAGGGCCCAGAAGTGTTCTTCTGAAAGCCCCTTACCCAGGTACGAAGTTTCTCCCTTGCTGCGTCCCTTGACTCCGCCGTCTTAGGGGAATCAAAAGCCTCAGTAATCAGGTTTGTGCACACGGTACATACCTGCGGGTCCCAATAACGGAGATCACCTTTGGAGACTGCGCATGGTGCGTGCCTCCTACACAAATCATGTCCGCAGAAGTTCTTGCTGCGGACGTTGCAGAAAACGCTTCCACACTTCGGATGGTCCTCCTGTAAAGAGAAGAAAATTCCATGACTATCAAGTGAACTACGTATCACTGGATATACATAGCTTAGCACAACTAAACTAGAAAGGAAAGACACACACTTGTATTTCCCGCACAGTCAATTTCTGCAACCTTCCAGATAATAAAATCGTATGGTTAATCTATTCTAGAGCAACCAATGAATAATTTCCAGAGGAAACAGGTGTAGCTCACACCCAAAAAATGATTTCAAAATGCTGGATAGTAGACAAGAAAGAACTCACTTTCTTTATCTGTAAGGTTACACCAAAGGGTTGTGCGAGACAACACAAAAGTGTTAAAAAACTTAGTGTTGTAACAAATACTATACTATAGTTTTCTCCCTACAGTATATACTATACTGAAAAATACTGGCTACAGTATAGAAGGTATTGTGCTGGCCGGCACACACCTTAACTAGTTCCAAAGTATACTACTTAAGAACTATAAGGTGGAAGAACGCTGTTTCAAATGCATGTGCCGGCCGGCAACTACACAAGATAGCACCCGGCTACCGGCCACCAATCGTAGCGGCCAGCAGACAATGGTGTGATATATAGCCGGCCGGCAAAGGTATACAACCAATGCCGGCTGGCAGCAAAGCAAAAAAACCAGAGAACTCCGACAGCCCGGCTGCCGGCCTGCAGGGCTTGGGTACAACACTAGAAGAAAAACAGAATGGATGCCGGGATAAGAGACTGTACTACCTCATAACCCGGCAACCCGAAAGAGTGCACATAAGGAAGGGGAGAATATAACTTCAGGCTTCCTGACCAATGCCATCTGGCTCTACAGACAAACATGAATGAGAGACCAAGGGAGGTCCGGGCAGTACTCAAAACAGAAGACCCTTGCCGGCCGGCAAGGGACTGAGTCAACCCCACATCCTAACCTATGCTAGGTACAGATGTAGAATGACGAACAGGAATGCAATGGCTAGGCCATCACAAAGGAAAGAGGGGGAAAGGGAGAAGAGGGTCCTGCCAACCTTGCTCTAATAATGAATCACCCACAGCCAAGAAAACTCATCTTAGCTTAGGGGAGATCCGAGGAGGGAGGCCAGCAATAATTGCCAACTCCCTCAGAACCAAAGCAAGGAAGGCGTTGTTATTCACAGAAAAGAGGATCTTATCCTCCACACCGAGAACAACAACGCTGGACTAGTCTGCTAGATCACAAGAAGAAGGAATCATCTCGTACAGAAACCTTCGAAATTGAACCAAGGAGGCTAAGCCTCCTATGTCTGTTTGTCAGTCTAGCGAAGGAATCTCAACCACAAGCTAGACATAAACAGACTCAGACTAAGAACTCTGATGTCCTGCCCCCTCCCTGAAGCCAGACTTACTGGAAACAGGAAGGAACAGAAACACCCTAATATAGTTGTATCTAAAGTCAATTCAGATAAACCATTAGGGTTAAGCCCAAGGCTTAAACAGAGGGAAAGGGATTGCACACCTTCTCCGAAGAGAAGAGAGCAACCGGGGAGTATGAGAAAGTATACTAAGACCCCATAGACAACTAGCCTAGGCGCAAAGAGAATCGATTACCTAAATCACCGAAACTCACTCGTATACTATCTTTGAAGTAATCAACATAATCTTAAATGTATAAATCTGCCTAAAGCTTCAATAAAATTTTAAAACACTCAGAAATCTGAATATCATGCAGGAAAGTACTAGGGCCAAACGACTAGGCTACAAGGTCTAGCGTAGGCCAGAATCGGCAAATCCTTCACCAAAACAAAAACTAAAAGTATCATATAAAGAAATCCTATGTAACGCTAAACAGCTAAAATTATTAAAGCCAAACAGCCGGGAACGTCGCTCTGGCTAACTAAATAACTCATACCTAGCGAGCGACAGCGTCCAGGACGCCTCCGGTAGGCAACAGCTCTTGTAACAACGATATCACTATGAAATCACTTTTAAAAATACCGAGAGCCTACACTTATACATAAAAGAAATAATACTCAACTTATCAGAAGCAGAAGAAGTTGGAGAAAGCATTATACTGTAAGTTGAAATAATCCAAGAATTGCGAGAAACACAAGGAAAAAACACTGAGTTGTTGAGCTACGCAAAAAGGAATACAGATGGCGCCGTGAGCGGCGCAATGCACGCTTACGAAACGGGAGAGGAGAGATACCTTGCGAGCGGCTCTCCTTTCTTTCTCGTTTTCGTTTTCTTGCCAATTGACCCCTTCGAAGTGTTAACTCTGTTCGGGGTGCAGATTGCTATGTGGCATGTCAAGAATACGTCCTCTGATATTTCGCGATATCCCTGGTTCTTTTATTAGGGATATTCGCTCCAGGAGTTAGAATTCTGGGTACCTTAAGGTAAATTCTCTGGGAATATCGCCGTAGTTATATATACCCAAGGAAGCTACCCCTTAGGAACTTATATACCCAAGGAAGCTACCCCTTAGGAACTTCCATCAGGATGACATGGCTTGAGCCCAAAAATATATATATATATATACATGTATATAAATATCTATCTATCTATCTATATATATATATATATATATATATATATATATATATATATATATATATATATATATATATATATATATATATATATATGTATGTATATATATTATATATAAATGTATCTTAGATATTTCTGTACAGACACACACACACACACACACATATATATATATATATATATATATATATATATATATATATTATATAAATGTATCTTATATGTTTCTATACACACACACACACACACACACACACACACACATATATATATATATATATATATATATATATATATATATATATATACTAACTGATTTTTCAACCAGAAATGAAATAATTATTTAAATGGAGATATTCACACATGGTAAAATAATCTTATTTAAATTGAAAATCCTTTAAAGCCCTATCTTAGTAATCCTCATTCTGCATACAGTATTATATTATCAAATATTACGTAATTATACATAAATCTTTATTAGATTTGTTAATGTCCCTGTTTTGAAGATATCAAAGAACAATTCCTCTCTGAAACTGTAAATGAGGATGGTAGGTACATCCTCACCAAGATGTTACATTGGTAAACTATTTTATTCATGTCTTTTTCTTAATCTTAATTTATAGATTGTTTGTTAAGTATACTCCAGTCTGCATCAGTGACCTTTAATGTTATGATATCGAATAATTAACAATCATTCATTCATTTATTTGAGCCTCTTAATAATTTTCAATGACAGTAAGTATAGTATAGGTATTAAATGACTTCAGTGTCGATAGTTAGCAAGTGCTGGAGACGAAGTATGTGTGTGGTTTTTTCTTTTTCATTGCTATATAACTTTCTTATGCTGCAATTATAATTGATATGATCATTATAATACAA
>NC_090759.1:44266575-44291575 GCF_036898095.1 Palaemon carinicauda
TCTTGCTCGATGTTTTCACCGACCTCCAGCTAATTATAGCGAACAAAAGTGTTGTAGCGTCACAGTGCAATCTCACAGTTCGAGGAGCAAAAATGGTATATATGATACTTTATTTTTAGCCAATTACATAAACCGGCAGGTCTTTTAGGAGAATGAAACTCCAAATTCAAACCATTGTTCTCTAGTCTTGGGTAGTGCCATAGCCTCTGTACCATGGTCTTACACTGTCTTAGGTTAGAGTTGTCTTGCTTGAGGGGACACTCGGACACAGTCTTATTTCTCTTATTTTGTTTGAGTTTTTTATAATATATATATTAAATATTTATTTTAGTGTTACTGTTTTTAGAATATTTTAATTGTTAATTACTTCTCTTATTTCCTTGTTTCCTTTCTTTACTGGGCTATTTTCCCTGTTGGAGCCCTTGGGCTTATAGCATCCTGCCTTTACAACTATGGTTCGAGCTTAGCAAGTAGTAATAATAATAATAATAATAATAAAATGTACGCTTTAAACAAAGGAGCTATAGCTCCTCTTACTTCATTGAAAACCCGGAACACGCAAGTGACTGTTGTACCTAAGGATATGGGCCAGAACTAACACTAGAAATAAACACAAACTGCACAATATATCAAGAAAGTATGAAATAATAAAAAGTGTTCACAGCATTAATATTTAAAATGTTTTTTGAGACAAGTATATTAAGAGAAATCTTAGGGAAGTACGTTTTACTTTTTCGCGGTGAAAATATTTGACAATTGCACTTGCTACCCTGTCTCGTACCCCGCAACCATGTTAAGAACCTCTGGTCTAATCATTTAGATTTGTACTGCTATAAATTTTGCACTACTTTTCATTCCATTTCCTGTTATTTTTTTTTTAGTTTATGTAAAGTTTTTCATTGTAGTAACGTAGGCATTTCATCTCATGTTACCGAATGCTAGAGATGCTACTCTCAGAATAACAAATTTATAATTATTCTTATAATTCTTTCTTTATGATATTTTATGAGGTCAATTGTTGATTCTTAAAACATTCTCATTGTAAAAACCATTCAAGTTACATCATGGATTTTTTTACATCCAAATAATATTCGCTCCTCCTAATGAAAAAAAAAATCAAACATCTATTATAGTTTACCGTATGACATTTTAAGCAACTATATCGGTTTAATTGAAAACAATCTGACTGAATTACTGAAAAAAAAAAAAGTCATTACTTAACATAATATTAACCAATTGTTGAACAGGATTAAAATGACCTGGCTTTGTTGCTGTGCAACCTAACATCATGATATTTGTATGGGTTTTAATTCCTTTAGATTAAGGAATTTTATGTTTTTGCAGCCTATGATAGTGAATTTGCAGGATATAACACATTTTGTGTGTATCCTTGTTAATGGCTTCCTTTGATACACGTGTTCAGATAAATTTTTACCAAATGTGTTTTTTGTGTTCCCCACACAGGTAACATAAGTGACGATAAGGAGCATATAGAGTATGAAAAGGACAAGATATCTGATAACCTAGATGACAGCAAGAATGAGTTGAGTCTGAAACCAGTAGGAAACACTTACAGAATCCAAAGTGAGTTTAAGGAAGAATATGAATTGGATTTAGAGAAATATCCACGTAAAGAGTCTCATAAAGATATTAAAGTTTCTTCAAGAACACAAGTTACTGAGGATAATGTTACTGGAAATGATCTCTATGAACATGATGTGAGAGACGTGAGAATTTATCGTCAAAAAAAGGCCGATGATTATGTTGAAAGGAAGAAAAGTAAAGACAATATGTCATACGAGCATGTTGCAAGTGATTCTGGCTCTGAGACTGTACCAGAAAGAAAAGTTGAAAAGCAAGATGAGAAAATTTCTGAAAAGAATATTCCTAACAATGTAGGAAAAAAAAAGATTTCTCACAGTACAGATGAGACTAATTCTGAGTCTGACCAATACTATGAAAGTGACTGTAAAGGGAAACCAGCAAGAAAAGATAGAGGTGTTGAGAATGTAACCCAAAAGAGATTCAGTTCAAAAGACAACTTTGATAGAAATATGCCAAAATATATTGAGGAAAGTGAATCAGATTATAGTGAAAGTACTAGAAGTGAGAAACAAAATCAACTGGCAGGAAAGAAAGTTTCTCGCTTGTGTAAAAGGACGACGTCAGGTATAAGAGGAGGGGAAGTTGACCAATTGTCAAATAGTAGGAAGGAAATGACTACCCAGAGTTTTAGTGAGAGTGACTCTGATTCAGATAACAACCATTCAAAAAATGTTAAGTATCAAAGAGAAATGAGCCATGATAGTGTAAGGAAGTCAACAAAGGGGAAAAATAGGCATAAAGAGCTCGAAGATGAAAGTCTTTCTGAATTGAGTGATGGTTTTGCAGTTGATAAAGAAATGTCAAGAAGGGAAGAAGCATACATGAAAAATGCACCGAGAAGAAAGAACGTGATTTCACAAAATGCAAGAGGCAGTGGATCAGATTCACGTGAACAGTCTTATACACCAAAAGAAAAAATGAAGCATCAACAAAATAGTGATGAAGAAGAGTTTCATGGTAAAAGTTATCATAAACGAATGGAATGCATTGAAAAAACCTCAAATCCTAGGGCAAGGAAAGAACATTTAAGTGTCAGCAACCGTAAGAAAAATGATGCTTTAGGATACTCGAAGGAAGAATATCCCACAAACAGAGAAAGCAAGTCTACACATACTGGAAGTGACTCAGAATCTGAATATTCAGGTTATAAAAGAGAGAAATTCAAGCATCAAAGTAGTGATGAAAAGGAGTCATATGGTAAAAGTTTTCACAAACAAATGGGAAGTCAAAGGAATGAGTTTGATTCGCATTCAAATCGGAGAGTGAGAAAAGAACGCATGAGCGCCAAAATCCCTAAGGAGGGTGATGCTTTACCATACTCAAAGGAAAAATATCCCACAAATAGAGAGGACAAGCCTAAATTTTCAGGAAGTGATTCGGAATCTGAGTATTCTGGTTTTAAAAGAGAGAAATTCGAGCATCAACAAAATAGTGATGAATATTCAGGTTTTAAAAGAGAGAAATTCAAGCATCAACAAAATAGGGAGGACAAGCCTAAACTTACAGGAAGTGATTCGGAATCTGAATATTCTGGTTTTAAAAGAGAGAAATTCGAGCATCAACAAAATAGTGATGAATATTCAGGTTTTAAAAGAGAGAAATTCAAGCATCAACAAAATAGTGATGAATATTCAGGTTTTAAAAGAGAAAAAATCAAGCATCAACAAAATAGTGATGAAGAGGAGTCATATGGTAAAAGCTTTCACAAACAAATGATAAGCATTGACAAAAACTCATCTAAAAGGAATGAGTTGGATTCACATTCTAGCCGGAGACTAAAAGAAGAACATTTAAGCAGCATAAACATTAAGGAAGATGATGCGTTAGAATATTCAAAAGAAAAATTTCCCACAAATAGAGAGATCAAGTCTACATATAGAAGAGGTGACTCGGAGTCGGAGTCTCAGGATTTCAGAAAAGAGTCTGTTAAGGATTATGATAGATACGAATCACATTCTGACAATCCCATGCACATCCAGACAGATCATGGTTCACTTAGAGATTTCAACAATAAGAGAAAGGAAGCCAGCCAGTATGAAGACTACAGTAAGAGGAAGGAAGTCAGCCAGTATGAAGACTACAATAAGAGGAAGGAAGCCAGCCAATATGAAGACTATAATAAGAGGAAGGAAGCCAGCCAGTATAAAGACTACATTAAGAGGAAGGAAGCCAGCCAATATGAAGACTACAATAAGAGGAAGGAAGTCAGCCAGTATGAAGACAATTATGATCATTCAAGAGGTTTCCCTAGAAGGGTAAGTGAAACCACATAACTATTAATTGAAAAATTATAGTTGGATGATTTTTTTAAAATTTTATAACCAAAGTGGAGATCATGTGCTGTATTATAATAATCTTTACTTGTGGCTCACCAGCGTGTGTGATGTATTTGTATTTTAGAATATCTGGTAATAATGACTATTTTTAATGATTTATATTAACCTCAAAGTAGAGCATATTCCTAATAATAGTAGTAATAGTAGAAAGGGAATTTGTGAACTAATCATAAGAGCAGTAGTTTGAATTATACTTATCATTGAATTAGATTAATTGGATGTTAAAAATGTTTATCTCTACTCACCTGATGGCCGTGTTGCTTTTGTCCCCGAAACTGACTCAACATAGATGATACTTAGAAAAAAAAAAAAAAAAAAACATTCATGTTTTCTTGCTCATCAAGGTGAAATCTAGTAGTTTAATGTTAACCTAATTCAGTATCGATTGCAAAACTACTTTATTCGCTTGACTATGTTTGTCAGTGGAGAGTAGGGTGGACATGTAAATGAACATTAACTGAATATAAAGATTAGGATTCAGTAGAATTAGATTTATTTCTTTGACCCTCCCTTGATGTCCTTATTGTTGGCTCTCACACATTGGCAGAGGTGGGTCAAATAGAAAATACAGTACTCCTTTATACACCAGAATCGCCTTTACAGCTAAGGTTATTGTAAATGCTTTCAATATTAATTTAACTCATCCATTAACCCTGGATAGGTACGGTCCTCGGACACCCCTTTAAGGGTATACTCGGACGCGAACGACCCCGACGCCAAAAAAAATTCTTGAAAAATCAGTTTTTGCAGTAACCTCCTTTTTTCTTTTGCCAAAAAAAACTTCAATGAATGCTTAAAACAACTGTAAAGATAAATACTACTCATCTGCAGAAAAACTATTTATTATAAATATTATAAAAAATTAAGTAGAAAAAAAAAAGACCTGACATAAAAATTCATAAAAAAAAAGTTTATACATATATACACAAATCCTTTTAGGAATTGATTCTTGAATGTTTAGGACACATCTTGATGTATTTTGGATGAAGTCAGACCCATGGAGGTGAAGATCTGAAATGAGAAAAAAAGGGTAACTTTTTTTGGCCAAAAAAAATTGTCCAAATTTCATGAATTTTTTTGGGTACCCAAATGAAATAGGAAGTGGCTAATTTTTTTAGGGAATAAACATATGTTATCCTAAAATAGAAATATGTAAAAAAATCTTCATTATTTTGTAAATTACATTTATATCAGGGGCCATATCTAAAGGTAATTTTTTGAGTACTTGGAAATTTCGTAAAAAAATACATATATTTAATATATAATATGATATTTATGCAGGTAAAAATATACCAAAATATCACAAATTCTATAGGGAACAAGAATATATAAAGATAGGGCAGCTTACGCTTCGGATATGTCCACAAAATGGCCGCCAACCACACTGACTCAGACTCCCTAATGTGCCACTTGAAATGTAGGAAGGGTATGTCAATTTCAAGGTGTTATTTACTAATCTAATTATTATTGGATATGCATAAAAATTGTATGGTGGGTTGCTGGATAATTGTCGATTATTTTACGACTATAAAATTAAAATTCTGACCCAAAAAATTTTTTTTGAAGGGAAATAAAATCGAAAAAAAAAATGTAAAACAATATTTTAGCTAAAAAAATTTGATGATATTCAATCAAAAAAAAAGTAAACAAAATTTTCCGACAAATAAACATCTAGAGGAATCATTACTCTGTGATAGTTCCTTAGTACGTAGTAATTTTGAAAGAATTGGGAAAAAACGAAAAAATGGCAATCACCGGAAAATCGAACACATACCTATATATACGCCATATCTGGCTAAAAAAAAGATAGGCATGGGTAGCCAGATCATCTAGAAACACTTTCCAACACTATAAAAATATAAGTTTTGCGACACTACTTGCCAATTCCTTACGGTAACATGACTAAGCAAAAAAATGCAAAACAAATAAAAAGGGGCACTCGTGGAAAAATGGCCATTCTAATATACGGCATTTCAGAAAAAAAAAATTTCAGCCACGTGCTAGGCAAACCATCAAGGCATATTTTCCGACAAATAAACATATAAATGAAATATTACTCTGTGATAGTTCCTTAGTACGTAGTAATTTTGAAAGAAATGGGAAAAAACGAAAAAATGGCAATCACAGGAAAATCGAACACATACTTATATATACGCCATATCTGGCTAAAAAAAAATAGGCATGGGTAGCCAGATCATCTAGAAACACTTTCCAACACTATAAAAATATAAGTTTTGCGACACTACTTGACAATTCCTTACGGTAACATGACTAAGCAAAAAAATGCAAAACAAATAAAAAGGGGCACTCGCGGAAAAATGCCCAACATTCTAATATACGGCATCTCAGATAAAAAAAAAGACATGCACGTGTTAGCCCAACCATCAAGGCACACTTTCTAACACATAAACATGAAAAAAAAATCAATAATATACGGCAATTCCTTACTATGTAGTAAATTTTTACAAATATTGAAAAAAAACAGAAATTGGCAACCGCAGTTAAATACCCAATATACCAATAACTACGTCGTATCTGACAAAAACAAAATCACGCATGGGTAGCCAGATCATCTAGACACACTTTCCAACATTAAAAAAGCAAAAGTTTTACGACACTATTTCGCAATATCTTACGGAAAAATGACTTGGCAAAAAAATTAAAAAAAATTAAAAAGGGACACTCGCGGTAAAATGCCCGACATTCTAATATACGACATCTCAGATAAAAAAAAAGACATGCACGTGTTAGCCCAACCATCAAGGCACACTTTCTAACACATAAACATGAAAAAAAAATGAATAATATACGGCAATTCCTTACTACGTAGTAATTTTTACAAATATTGAAAAAAAAACAGAAATTGGTAACCGCAGTTAAATACCCAATATACCAATAACTACGTCGTATCTGACAAAAACAAAGTCATGCATGGGTAGCCAGATCATCTAGACACACTTTCCAACACTAAACAAGCAAAAGTTTTACGACACTATTTGGCAATATCTTACGGAAAAATGACTTGGCAAAAAAATGAAAAAAAATGAAAAAGGGGCACTCGCGGTAAAATGCTCCTCGTGGTGATGAACGACATTTTAACTAAAAAAAAAAACATGCACATGGTAGCCAAACAATCCACCAAGACTTTCCACAACTGATAACCTATACAAGTTGCACCATTCTACGACAATTTCATAATACGTAATAACTTTGATAATTATGCAAACTACCTCAGAAGGGTAAACTCGGACGCGAACGACCCCGACGCGTCTCAGAAATCGGGGAAGGAGTACAGCTACAGCAATGCACATCTGGACACTACTAGAGCGTGTAGGGGAGACACCTCCTGCAGGTCGATCACCCACAAATTCAGTCACAGGGGTGAGTCACGTGAGAAAAACCTGTTTTTTTTTGACGCTCGGGGTCGCAAACGACCCACCGTACCTATCCAGGGTTAATAAAAACTTAAGGAAACCAACTCTTACTAAAACATCCATAGCTGGTTCTGTGGTAACTAAAGGATAGTAATTAACAAGAGACCTGGGATTTTTTAATGATAACGTTTAGTAAAACCCTATTTGGTAAGCTCTGATCTACAACTTAAGTTTCCATCACTTAATCCTATAAAATTTCAGCAGCATAGCTGCACTTCTATCATGCACTATAACTTTCTAATCTTTTCTCAGACTTACAAGTAACCTGTTGTGGAACTCTGACCAATCTTTCAACAAGGACAATTTGACAAACTAACCCCACACAGGCAAATTAGGAACATTACCCTTAATATATGTGCTTTTGACCAAATAAGAGTTTAATAGCCCCCACCGCTTAACCCCTTTGCTATGAGGCCGTGGCTCCC
The DNA here is from genome assembly GCF_036898095.1 of Palaemon carinicauda. Lineage (NCBI taxonomy): Eukaryota > Metazoa > Arthropoda > Malacostraca > Decapoda > Palaemonidae > Palaemon > Palaemon carinicauda. The sequence goes on from NC_090759.1 coordinate 44,274,376, forward strand.
GCTATTGGCTCTATATACAAAATTTGTCACCCTCGATATACCTGCTCACTTACTCTATAGTAAGGTACATTTCGATGTTTATTTGTTTTAATGCTGCTTGCAGAATATAATTGTCCAAAGGTTGCTTTATTCTCTATTGTATTTCACTTTATACTTCCGAAGAAGTTTTTCCATTAATTATGAAGTCATTATAAAATATTTTTTAAAGAAATTCTTTTATGTAATTATCTTTAGATAGTGGTAAAGCACTGTGATTTTATGAGCAAAAAAAAAGCTTTGCATTCATTGAAACAACCATGTTATTCCATTATAATTTCACGATAAATAGCCGTAGAAAGATAATACTACCCGTTAGTAGCAATGAACTTTATGTGGTACAGAAATATAATGAAATGAAAGTTATTTCTTTTGACACAAGTAGTCTATAATTCATGACTATAAGAAATGGTAAAGCACTGAAATTGTTTGTGTAAAAAATACTTGATATATTTATTAAAGTAACAATGTTATTCCGTAATAATTCCACGATAAATAGCTGTCGAAAGATATACAGTAATAATGGACTTTACGTTATATAAAAATATAAGAGTAATTATTTCTTTCCTTTGACACAAGAAGTATTCTATAATGTATAATTTATAAGGTATATATACGATGAACAAATACGAATCAACAAAAAACCTATGACAAAAGATATATATTTCTGAGAGAGAGAGAGAGAGAGAGTTAGTTAGTTTTTACAAGGAGTTACAAGGATTTTGGATGTCTGAAAGTCCCATCCGCAGAGACTCTGCTTGCTCTTTGGTAGAGCGATTTACTTTTAAGCATTTAGAGAGTTCTTATGATCTTCTTTAACTTATTCTTGAACTCTTTTACGATGTTACTGTTTACTACATCTGCTGGAAGTCTATTCCAAGTATTTGCTATTTTGCATGTAAGAAATTACCACATTGAGTGGTGTTGTATCTTTTCAATTGCCTCCTCTATTAACTGTCCCCTTAGTCATCGAGTTTGTAGATCAAATAAGTTCAAACATTCCATCCATCTGTATCCAAATTGCCTTAGTGTTGGAACTTGTCTGGTGGCTCTAGCTTGTACTGCTTCCATTCTATCTATATTGGACTTAATTTTAGATTGGGTCTTGCAAGTGATGCATACAGCTGTAGGGCAGTGTATTTGAATTGTCTCCTTATATAACCTAATAGGTTTTGTGCTTTGTTTTCAGCTTTTATGCTCTGTTTGGTGAACTTTAAATCCTTGCTTATGGTAATACCGAGATCTTCCTCCTGGTCCACACTTTCTATTTCATTACCTAGCAGTGAGTAATCTGATTGTGGGTTACTGTAACATATGTGCATATCTTTGCATTTCCCACAGTTGAAAGGCATTCGCCATTTTGTGGACTATTCTCCTAGCTTTGGTAGATCCTCTCTGAAGGCTTTTATGTCTTCTGAGTTTGCAGCAATTATGCCTAGTTTAGTGTAGTTAGCAAAATTGGCTATTCTAGATAACCCTAAAGAGAGAGAGAGAGAGAGAGAGAGAGAGAGAGAGAGAGAGAGAGAGAGAGAGAGAGAGAGAGAGAGAGAGAGAGAGAGAGAATTTTTAGTTCATTAGACAAGATGTTCATTTGTTCTTCTGTGACTGGCACTATGAACTGAATAATGAGAGAGAGAGAGAGAGAGAGAGAGAGAGAGAGAGAGAGAGAGAGAGAGAGAGATTCTGTCATTCCACCCTTCATGTGACTAACACTAAGAACTGGATAATGAGAGAGAGAGAGAGAGAGAGAGAGAGAGAGAGAGAGAGAGAGAGAGAGAGAGAGAGAGAGAGAGAGAGAGATAAATTTAGGTATATGGCCAAAATGTTCATTTGTTCTGTCGTTCCACCCTTGATATGACTAACACTATAAACTGGATAATGAGAGAGAGAGAGAGAGAGAGAGATTTAGTTCATTAGACAAAATGTTCGTTTGTTCCTCTGTCGTTCCACCTTTCGTGTGACGAGAGAGAGAGAGAGAGAGAGAGAGAGATTTATTCTTTAGACAAAATGTTCATTTGTTCGTCTGCCGTTCCACCCTTCATGTGACACTATACACTGGATAATGAGAGAGAGAGAGAGATATTTATTCATTAGACAAAATGTTCATTAGTTCGTCTGCTGTTCCACCCTTCATGTGACACTATGAACTGGATAATGAGAGAGAGAGAGAGAGAGAGAGAGAGAGAGAGAGAGAGAGAGAGAGAGAGAGAGATTTAGTTCATTAGACAAAATGGATTACATGTGACTATAATTTCTATATTGTTTATATTGGTAAATGGTGTATCTAGGATGTCATGTTTAGTACCGGGCATGTTTTGTCGTCAGGCAACATAATCGTAGTTAAGGGATTAATAGGTGACTAATGAGGTTGGCAGATAATAATAGAAGTTTTAGTAAGATCTTTAATAGAAGGATTTTCCAAATGTTCTAAATATGAACCTTTTTGGGCAGTGTGGTGAAATGACATGAGAACCTTAATAGCTGTAATGGACCACTTCTTTCAGTGAGATATATCGACATGAGAATCTTGAAAGCTAAAATGGACCACTTCGTTCAGGAGACTTATTATCCGTATAATGAAGCCTACTAAAAAGATTTTCCAGTCCAATGTGATGCAATGACATAAGAACTTAATAGCTGAAATGAAACTCTGTTTCAGGAAAGTTTTTGTTTACTTTGTATAATTGAACCTCCACAAAAGAATTTCCATTCCAATCAGTATATGTACTGCCAGAGCAAGTACTGTTAATTTATAATCACTGTAAATGCCTACAAAGATGATGAGATCTTATGTGGACAATTCTATTAAGTTTATTTTTATCAAAACTACTTATATTTACTGACCCATTGACTACTTTTACCAGTCAGAGTGAATATTCATGACTAGATAATCTTATCTTATAACTGTCTTTGAAGCCTAAAGAAGACAAGACTGTCTTTGAAACCTAAAATAGGCAAACCAGACAAAATAAAGCCTACGTTTGTATACAACATTCCATATACACTAAGGTCAACTTTCTGCAATTTATAGACTACTTTGTGAGACACAGTATTCATCACTAACCAGAATGTTGTAGCAACAATCCTTGTACTTTTGCTAATAATTTAATTATTGCACCAATTATACGAATGAACTGGTCCTAAAAAAATGTTTGTTAGGAGAAAATTCGTTCATAGAAGTGCATTTTCCCATTAACCTCTGTTATAAACATTATGTCATTATGTTCTTAGAAGCTTCCTTCACCTTTTTTTTTGGGGGGGGGGGAATCCATCACCCATTTCATCTATGCTTGTAAAGACATGAAGCTTCGTTTGGAAAACGACCTCACAGAATCATCGCAGTCCTATAAAGTATTCACAGCGCCTGTGGGAATGGGAATCCTGTATCAGGAACAGATCCTCCTGCAATCCCACATCCATCTTGAACGGATTGAAGAAGAAAGAAGTATGCTGGCTTGAAAATTTTATGTTTGATCTGAAAACATCCTGTATTTAAGAATTCTTCCACCAGCCTATCAGAGCCATTCATGTAACACTTCTTTGGTTGCGAGCTAGTTAGGTACTTTTGACAATGGCTCCTTCATATACCAGCACAAAAGATGGAAGGTATTAATATCCACGAGTTTTACTTTATCCAAAGAATCTAAGGAATTATTTCCTTGTCCCCAAAGTCTTCTATTGCTAAATTTCATGCTAGTTTTACGTTGTACATCCTTTTAAATATATGGAATGGAGGAAAAGGGCAAGTATGGTGCCTTTAGTTCCTGTTTTTTTTTTTTTTTTTTAGATGCTTTGCCCAAAAAGACATACAGTAATCACAATGAAAGCGATGTCAATTATGGCTGCAACTAGAAATGTCCTGATTATTACCCCTTGCCTGATGATGTTTTACTTTGAAGACTTGTGCCATGTGGAAAATTATAACCCAATTTTGTGAAAAAATCATAATTTATAACCCAATTTTTAGAAGCTAAAGGTAGGCCAACCCAAACAAATAAATATATTGATCCCAAATGGAACTGAAAATCTCCCCCAACTATCCAACGGGTAATAGAGAATAGAAGCCTCAGAGAATTCTGAGTGTAGGGAACTGACCCTTCTCTTTAACTACACAAGAGAAGTCGACACCCACAAATAAGTCATTGAGTGGGAAAAGGTAACCCACGTGCCATGAGCATAGATCTTGATTTAAGTAGACCTCCCAACCCCCCTACCACATCCTCATGAAAGGGGGGAGGAAGAAAACCCTCTCATAGTGTGTAAATGTCTATCACTGAGAAAGAGAAGATCCACTGCACACAAATGTGATCTTAATACATTCACTATTGGCATAATTAATCTAGAAGAATGATATTTTCACATTATCTTTAGGCCTAACCATGTAAAATGTAATCAATAATAGTTTTATAGAAACTAAGTTTGTGATAAAATTGAATATATATATATATATATATATATATATATATATATATATATATATATATATATATATATTTATATATATCCCATATATATGTACACACATATATGTACATATATACAGTATATTATATATATATATATATATATATATATATATACACATACATACACATACATATATATGTGTATATATACATATACATATACATACATACATACATATAATATATATATATATATATATATATATATATATTTATATATGTATATGTATACACATACATATACTTAAATATATATATATATATATATATATATATATATATATATATATATATATATATAAATACACATGTATGTAGGCTATGTATGTATATGTGTGTGTGTGTATATATATATATATATATATATATATATATATAACGGATTTTGAGCGAAGCGAAAAATCTATTTTTGGGTGAGATAGCCATGGCGTCCTGATGGAAGGTTCCTTTTTGGTAGCTTCCTTGGGTATAAAACTACTAAGATATTCCCAGAGAATTTAACCACAGGTTATCACAGAATTCTAACTTCTGGAGCGAGTATCCCAAGGGTTTCCCTTTAAGACATCGTATATCAACAGGGGACGCATGTCTGAACGCGCCACATAGCTATCTTCACCCCGAACAGAGTTAATGCTTCGGTGTGTAAGGGTTGAGAATAGCTGGGAGCCGCTCCACAGCCAATCTCACTCGTGGCTACTACTGATACTCGAGACGTAAACAAACGGGCGCCATTGCTCAAATGACGTCACGCCCGTCTTCATCCTGAAGCCAGTTGCTTGCCCAACACCATGATACAGTAGAACAGGGTGGGATCTAAAACTGGACGAAGTAGCAGGGAGGGTCCATCAGGACGCCATGGCTATCTCACCCAAAAATAGATTTTTCGCTTCGCTCAAAATCCGTTTTTTGGGCTCAAGCCATGGCGTCCTGATGGAAGAATACCAGAGAATCAATGTATCGTGGTAGATTTTCCCCTAATAGTAAGTGCCAAGGCATTGACAAAACAGCATAGTAATCTTTGATAAAGGACCATAGGGAAGAAGCATCCTGCCCCCCTTGGCAGTGAAGTTCCCATGGGCCATGCCGACGTCAAAGTGGTATTGAAGGGCTATTCATCCTGATAGAAGAACTTGAAGAACTTGGAGATGAAGCCGAATGTTTGGTATTTGTATAGGAACATTCTGAAAATTAGACCAGTGGTGGTTGGGCACTGTGTATTGAGAGTGATGGTTCATCTCCCGGGTAATAAAAGTAAGTATTCGTGTTGGAACCTTACATAATCAGAGTGAATATAAATTAAGAGTTAGCATCTTAATTTCTTCATAACCATAAGGAAAAGGGGGAATAATAAAACTATGACAGGCATGTATTTCATAGTAAGTAGGAGCTGATTGAGACGCACAGGTAATAAAATAGAAATTTTATTTCACAAATGCAGAAATTAAATAATTTACAGCAATAAGTGAAGTTCATTTACAGTAATTATAATGTACATAGTAATAAAGACTTGCTCTTGAATCTGAAAAGGAATTTCAAGTTTATTAGTAGGCACTCGTTCTCGAGGAACGCAAGTCTTTGATTAAAAAACACGTCATGCTCAGGGCATGCGGCACTTGTGTGACAACTATGACATTTCACCTGGGATAAGAACAGTTATAAAAGCACTAAGTGTTTTCGACATCACTATGAATCGCTCGAGGGTCAACATAGGCACCCGAAGAGTTAGAGTCCCAAGTAACTCACTGTTCTACGCAGAGTTAGGTGCAGGTTTCATAACACTACCTGCGGCTACCACAAAATGTTTGACTTCGTGCACTTGTTTCGCATAATGTTTAAAGAAAACTCGCGAGGACTTCCAACCCGTGAAGTTTTTAAGGCTTTCAAAGTCCATACTCTGAAAGAAATTCAGAGATGATGCCACTTTTCTAGGATCATGACCAGCGGGTGTACTGTTAGGATCCGCTCTGCGAATGAAGTAGGTGATTTTCGCTCTTAATTGTTTCAGTGACAGGTCGCTGCCCGATGTTTCTCCTTTGAAGAGTTGGCCTCCACCAAAGTTTGAAGTTCTGCGAAGATAGACCTTGAGGCTCTCTACTGGACATAGAGAGGCATCCTCCTTCAGGGGGCATATTCTCCAAGGGCCCCATCTTTTGGTGGGTAATTCATTTTTGGCGAGAAACGTCGGATCAGGGGAGAGGGTAACTTCACCTGTATCGGTAAACAGGATGTGTCCATCCTCTCTTGATAAAGCCACTATTTCGCTGACTCGAGCTCCTGAAGCGAGAGCAAAGAGAAATATAACTTTCTGAGTCAGATCCTTGAGAGGGCATGAATCATTGTCCAAGTTGGAGGCGAAATGGAGCACCTTGTCTAGTGACCAGGAGATCGGTTTCGGTGGGGGTGCTGGGCGTAGGCAAGCACATGCTTTCGGCAGTTTGTTGAAGATGTCGCTGGACAGATCAATTTGGGAAGCATATAGAATTGGTCTGGTCAAGGCCGATTTGCAGGTTGATATCGTATTGGCTGCTAATCCCTGTCCATGAAGGTGAATAAAGAAGGACATGCAGAAATCAATCGTGATTTCTTTAGGATTTTTTGTCTTGACGAAGGAGACCCATTTCCTCCAGGATGATTCATATTGCCGTCTTGTGGATTCGGTCTTGTATTCCTCTAGGAAGTCCAGACTTTTCTTCGAGATCCCAAACCTCTTCTTTGCGGCTAGGGAGAGAAAATCATGAGATGAAGGTCCTTGATTTTCGATGATGAAGCGAAGACAGTCGACTTCTGTACTTGTTGAGAGAGAACTGGGCCCGGGAGAGGGATCAGCTTGGGCTGCAGCTCCAGGACCAGGGGGTACCAGTTGCTCCGAGGCCACTTGGGAGCCACTAGGGCCGCTGTCCCTTTGAAGGTTCTCAGTTTGGAGAGGACTTTCAACAGAAGGTTGGTGGGGGGGAACAGGTAGATCTTGGACCATCTGTTCCAATCCAGTGACATGGCATCCACTGCTTCTGCTTTGGGGTCCTCGTACGGGGCCACATACCGAGGAAGTTGATTGTTGTTGCTCGTTGCAAAGAGATCTATCTGAAGTTCTGGGACTTGGTGAGAGATGAAGGAGAACGATCTTGCGTCTAGAGACCATTCCGACTCTATCGGGTTTGTCCGAGATAGAGCATCCGCTGTCACGTTGCGGAATCCTTGTAGGTGAACTGTAGACAAGTGCCACTTCTTCTTCTCTGCCAGACGGAAGATTGGGAGAAGCACCTGATTTATCTGGGGCGATCTTGAGCCTTGGCGATTGAGACAACGAACTACCACCGAGTTGTCTAGGGTTAGACGGATGTGGATCGAGGGCGGCGGGGATAACTTCTTTAGGGTTAGAAGGACCGCCATGGCCTCCAAGATGTTTATGTGGAACGTCTTGAACAGGGGAGACCAGGTGCCTTGAGCCTGTTTTTGGTGGGAGTGACCTCCCCAACCCTCCAGCGAAGCGTCCGTGTGGATGTTGAGTGATGGAGGAGGGTGTTGGAGAGGAATGGACCTTTTCAGGGCCTTTGCTTCTGACCACGGCTTTAGAAGAAGTCGCAGTCTGTTTGGAAGCCGTCTCTTGAGGTCTCTTCGAGCGATGGATGCCGAACGTCTCCAGACTCCCGCGGCATCCTTTAGCTGTGCGCGAAGCACTGGGTTTGTCACTGAGGCGAACTGTAGAGAGCCTAGAACTCGTTCCTGCTGGCGTCTTGAAATGCGTTTGGATTTCAGCAGTCGCTTGACAGACCCTGCTATTTCCTTCCTTTTCTTCTGGGGGATGGAAAGGCGGTGTGACTGAAGGTTCCAGTGGATTCCCAACCACTGGAACTTCTGAGCTGGAGAGAGGCGAGATTTTTTCTCGTTGATCTTGAATCCCAGGTGTTCTAGGTACTGGGTGACTTTGTTGCAAGATTTTACACAATCTTCGGGCGATGGAGCCCAGACTAGCCAGTCGTCGAGGTAGGCCATCACCTGGACGTTTCGTAGGCGGAGCTGTTGTACTATGGCATCCGCCAGTTTTGTGAAGATCCGAGGGGCCACGTTGAGGCCGAAGGGCATGGCCCGGAAGGCGTAGCTCTTCCTTTGGAGTCGAAATCCTAGGTAGGAGGAAGCGTGATGGTTCATTGGAACGTGCCAGTAGGCATCCGCCAGGTCTATGGAGACCGTGTAGGAACCTCGAGGTAGAAGGGTCCTTATCTGTTGAAGAGTCAGCATCTTGAACTTGTCGTTCGCTATGAACTTGTTGAGGGGGGATAAGTCCAGAATGACTCTGAGTTTGTCTGAGTCTTTCTTGGGGACACAAAACAGTCTCCCTTGGAACCTGGTGGACTTTACCTTCCTTATCACCTTCTTGTTCAAGAGATCTAGGACATATTCTTCCAGAAGAGGGGTTGATTGTTGGAAGAATTGCTGGAAGATTGGGGGTGGTTGAGTCCAACTCCAGCCTAGACCCTTCTTGACGATGCTGTGTGCCCAGGGATCGAAGGTCCAACGATCCTGGAATTGGCGGAGTCTTCCTCCCACCGGAAGCACTTCATTGCTTCTGGTGTCCCGAGGGCTTGCTGCCTCGGCCGCTAGCTCCCTTTCCTCCTCTGCCTCTGGAGGGACGGCGAGAAGCGTCTTTGCTTGCACCCTTGTATGAGCCTCTACCTTTGGGACGAAAGGTAGTTGACTGTTGCTCGAAAGCAGGGGTGAAGACCGGTGACTGTGACAACACCGGTTGGGGGACCAATTGAAAGGTCTGTTGTGGTTGGGCAACCACTTGGGAGGTAGCGGGTCCCGGAAACTGACGTCTTTGTTGACGTTGCTGGGGTTTCTGTTTTTGGGATTTCCTCTTAGGTTGAGGTCCGTTGTCCTGAGAGGGTTTCCTTTTCCTGGACATGCCCCACTTGTGGAGAAGGTTCCTATTCTCCGTGGCGGCTCTGTCGGTGATTTCCTTCACGAGGTCAGAAGGAAAGAGGTGTTTACCCCAGATGTTGGAGGAAATCAGCCTCCGGGGTTCGTGTTTCACGGTGGCACCTGCAAACACGAATTCACGACAGGCTCTCCGAGCCTTTATGAAGTGGTACAAGTCCTTCATCACGGTCATCAGGTGGGATTTGGAGAGTACCATGTAGTGGTCTGGTACTCTGGTGTCACAGGCCATAATTTCAAGTTGGACTTGATGAGATAAGGATGCTGCGAGCCTCTCCTTCGTATCTTGTTCCCGACGAAGGAGGTGATCGTTGAGCTTAGGGAGGTCTTCATTAAACTGACGTCCAGCGACGTCAGGATCTAGCTTTCCCACGACGAAAGTATGCTGGACATCCTTCCAGTTTCGAGCGTCAGGGGGAGTTACTATGGAGAAGGGCCTGCACTTCTCCAGTGCAGGGCAGGCTTTCCCTTCTTCCGCAGCTTTAAGGCACGCAGCTAAGGCCTTTTCCAGGAATGGAAGAATCGCACTTTCAGGTGCGACATAAGTAGGGTGCTTCTTGCTCAGGGCCGGAAGCTTAGAGCAGGTAAAGCCCCTACTCTTGAATGTGGTGGCTAGCATAGCCTGGGCCTTTGCAAGATCGAACACTATCTCTTCCTTCGGTTCGGTCTCTTCCTTCGAGGCAGGTTCAGAACGCAGACAGACGTAACAGTCCGGGTAGGCCTCAAAGTTTGGGAAGAACTCCACGTCTTCCAAGGGGACCGTGCCGATCTTATCGCTGACAAAGATCCTGCCGGTCGCGATAACCATATGCTCAGCATACCTCCACGGGTTGGCATGTGAGCAAGCGGGGAGATCCTTAACCGAAATCCTCTTCGGTTCTCTGGATCCCATCATGGACCTGATGAACTCCTGATTCTCCTTCAACCTGTCGTCCATGACAGCTCTAATCAGTCGGATCATTTCTTGAGTGGAAGAAGAGGGATCCGGGGTCGAGGAGGTAGACGGAATAGACACTTCCGTCGGTGTAGGAGTAGGAGGGGGATGGACGGAGGAGCGACCTCTTGCTCCGACTCGGCGTATTCCACCTTGTCTTCGTCATCTTCGGCTCCTTGAGCCATAAGCGTCTTCTCGGTGTCTTCCGAGACATCCGACATCTGTTCGTCATCTCCGGAATCCAGGCGACACTCATGCATGGACTGAGCCATGACAACATCAGGTTCCACTGTAAGTTGGACAATGGGAATCATGTCTTTGGGTACCACTGAATCAGGGGAGGCCTTAGGGAACAGGAGTGACCTCAATTCTTCTGTGGCCAGGTAAGGGCCGGTGGCATTTTTCTGGAAGCCACGCACCCACTTGCGTAGCTTTTCACGAGAAATGTCTCTGACCTCCGCTGAGGGAGGGTTATGGAAGGCGTCAGCCATGTGAGCCTGGCAGACCGTACAGTTCAGTGGATTCCAAAACTTCAGATCCCCTTTCTTGTCGGCACAAGGGGCGTGAGTCCTGCAAGCCGTATGCCCGTAAAACTGCGGGCGTTTCACAGCGCAGAAGGCGAAGTCACACTTCATCTGCTCCTCCTGTGGAAGAAAGAGAAAATGAGTATGGGGGAGTCATAAGAATGGCTCTTAAACTAAGTTAATATTAATTATTAATTTTAACTTGAAGAAGGGTGTGATGCATAGAGATTGAAATAGTAAAGAGAACATACTCCATGCATCTCGCCCGGCTGGTTACCGTAAGCTTTGTCCTTGGATAATCCGAGAGACCGAAGGCACCGGATAGTATTCCTTAGAGTTCCATAGGGCAATGGAATTCCGTGGAAAAACCAAGGGTAAGATTGGGACCGAGATCATTCGGTCCCAAACTAGGGGCTAGAGGGCCTCCTTTTAAGGTAACTGTTTCCGGCAACCAGCCGTGCAAAGATGCACGCAGCATGCTGGAATTAGAAGAGTGCAAAGAGACAGCATGATCCCTAACAGAACAGTACCAAGGTATTGATCTTAATAGTGGAAACAGTCCATATGTTTGCGGTATAGGGCTATCAGTATCATATGATAGCTAGAAGAAGGGGGTGCAAGTATTCTTGACGCCTCCGGGGTTTCCGGCAAGCCGCCGGCATGCCGGAGGTCGCTCCGACAGAGTTTCTGGCATTAAGACAGACAATATGTAAGTCAAGAGTATACCAGGGTGGCGGCCGCCGGTACAACGGCGGCACGCCGGCAGGGGAGCGGCGGCTCCTACAGTCGGAGGATGCCGGTTTGGTGACTGGGACAATGTATAGCGGAACCGGGTTGCCGGCAATAGATGCCGGCACTCCGGCGGCCGACCGGCGAGCGGACGACAAGCTAGGAGGGAGGAGAGCCGCCGGTAGGAGCCGGCGGCAGTCGGCAGTCCCCCGGCACACAGGGGGCTGGCGGCAAGGGTAGGGAGAGTCACCAAGGTAGGAGGCGGGTATCGCCGACAGTGGAGGCGGCAAGAGACCAGCACCCGGATAGTGAGAGAGACGGGGGGGGGAGGGATGCAGGAAGTTCAGTCATGGACTCCGGACATCCCCCCCCCTGAGAGGGTGTACCCATGATAGAGACAGGCTCTATCATCCAGGAGCAGGGGTCACTGAGGACCGGGAGCTAGGTAGCCCAAGGGAGGGCTAGGGGACACCCAAAGAGGGGGAGCCCCCCATATGCAGAACACATCTAGAGACTAACCCCATAGGACACTATGAAGGGTATATGTACCAGAGCGGACTGCACAGGGAAGCTCGGGTAGCCCTACTACTCCACCCTAAGGAGGAGTTGTAGGACAGGGGACAGGTGGGTATAGACTAACCTAAGCATAGGCTAGGTTATACAAGAGATAGGTGGGGAGGGGAGTAGAGAGAAGTCTTCCAAGGAAGGGTTTCTGTACCAGAGCGGCCACTAGGGAAAGGGAGGACACTCCCTAACCTAAGATAAGGCAGATCGGCTGAAACGGTGCATGGGTACAGTTTCAGCAGGGAACAGAGAAACCTTCCTAACCTAACCTAGATCAGGGCTAATAGTCCTGAACTAGGAAAGGTAGAAGACATATCGCTATCGCAGGAGTGTCATAGACTAATCCTAGCCATAGAGGTAGGGCTAAGCGCCTAACCTCACTCTCGGACGCAACCCTAAGGGGGGTTCATTCCCATAGGGAGGACTGAGAGGCGATAAATACTCCATTAGACACTTGATCCCTTTACTCAGAAAGGGAATCAAGGCTAATAGAGGGAATGCCAAGGCAGGGGATGAAGGAAGCATATAGGGGTCCTACAAGTAGGTTAGGTTAGAAAGAGACACTAACCAACCTATCCCCTATATGGTCCCTGAAGGCGAAAGAACATTGCATCACGGTCGAAAGTATTGTAAAATAATGCCCCTATCTTCATAACTTAGCCTAGGATCACTAATAAAATCATGCATGAACACTTATGTACAGGCGCTCTGGCCTGGGGGCTATAGAAGCCGACTGGTATGAGGTCAATCGATGACCGATAAAAAGCGTCGAAACACGATATAAAAGTTCCTAGCTATGAAGACTAAATAAACTAATGTATTCGATTAGTAAATAAGGCCGGAAGCGGTGTTGTGGCTAACTAAATAAGGCATGCATAACAACAACGACGCCATAAAATGGCGGGTCCGGTAGAGGCACAGCTCTGCCACAAAACAGCAATTATCTCGGAAAGTAATATTTACTTTACGGCCAGAGCTTAACTAAACAATACTGGAACCTTGTACTCAACTTTCCAGAAGATGGTGAGGCTGAAGGTAGCGACATAACGTAGATGCAAATCGATAAAAGAAGCACAGGGAAAATCCGTCTAAGTAGGGCAGCTACTAAACAAAGGATGAAGACGGGCGTGACGTCATTTGAGCAATGGCGCCCGTTTGTTTACGTCTCGAGTATCAGTAGTAGCCACGAGTGAGATTGGCTGTGGAGCGGCTCCCAGCTATTCTCAACCCTTACACACCGAAGCATTAACTCTGTTCGGGGTGAAGATAGCTATGTGGCGCGTTCAGACATGCGTCCCCTGTTGATATACGATGTCTTAAAGGGAAACCTTTGGGATACTCGCTCCAGAAGTTAGAATTCTGTGATAACCTGTGGTTAAATTCTCTGGGAATATCTTAGTAGTTTTATACCCAAGGAAGCTACCAAAAAGGAACCTTCCATCAGGACGCCATGGCTTGAGCCCAAAAATATATATATATTTGTTCCGACAAGAGATACTGACCTCGAACTACTTTCATAGGACTGGTATAAACCAATCCGCTCTGACCAAATTGATTCGATTCCCACCCCCACAATGCCCGGCTGCCATCTTGACCTCAGGTCCTCGGTTCTCGCTGGTCGTCGGTCCGTGCACGTCCCGATCTCGCTCCCACTCTGACCCTGACCTCATGGTTCCCACGTTGTCTCCTCGTGTTCCCTGTGTTCCTTTTGTGTTTTCCCTTGTCCTTTCTTTTTCCTGTGTGTTTCATTGCCCTGTGATGGAGACTCATCGTCGTTGGCCTGGGCCTTCTGCGAAGAAAGCGTGGGTTGCTCTCTTGTCCAAGGAAGAGGTTGTCCCGCATTCTCTTTGTTCCATGTGTCGGGGACAAAGGTGCGCGAAGGATGCTACTTGCCCTGAATGCGTCGTTTGGCCCGACTGGCAATGGAAGTTAGTCGGGATGAAGAAGAAGAAAGCCAAGGAGAAACTTACTATGTCGAGCGAAACCTCTGTAGAGTCGTCCTGTTCCAGGACGGCTCCGGTACAGGTAAAGTCCCAAAGGTCATCCCCGGTCCCTGTCCAAGGCAGGGACGTAGGTGAGTCTATTGCTGGCCTCAACCGATTGTTGAGCCCCTTGTTTCGTTGGGTGAGGCCCCTGCGGCGGATCCCTTGTTATTGCCTTTGTGAGCGTGCTTGCCCCTAGTGGGTACCCCCTCTATGAAGGAGTTTGTAGCCCAAACTCGTGGTACAAAGGTTCTCCCTTGGTAGCGGTTCCGGCCGAAACCATGGTGACCCATCTGCCTTCTCTGTATATTGTTCCAGGTCCGTCATCGGGAACGTGCGATCCATTTCGTGAACGTTGTGTGACGGGCTCTTCCGATGCTGTTCCGCTTCCCTGGTCTACCATGCCAAAGACCCCTGGTAGTTCGCCGAGAGACGTCTATCAGCTTTGAGACAAAGGAGAATTCCGAGTGTAAGGCAACCCACCCGGAACCATCTCCCTCGGCCGGGTTGACAACCCCAGTGGTGGGGAAGACCGGGTCAGTGACCCCGCGTGATGACAAACCGCACAAAAAGAAGAGAGCCAAGCATTCTCCTTCTTCCTCTGACAGAGACTGATCTTCAGATGGAACCTCCTTGGAGAGTTCCTCCTCCCGTGAAAGGAGAAGGCGCAGGGGGCGCAAGAGGAGCCGTCCGCGGTCTTCCTCGAGGCTCTCTAGAAAATATTCTAGGTCATCCCGGAGGCGGCACAAGGGGTTCTCTCGTTCCCACTGCAGCAGGGGACGCCCGCGGGACGGGGGTCTCCGTGAGGAGAGAGGGACTTGTTGTCTGCTCCCGGTCTTCTCCGGCCGGTCCATCGTCTGCCTACCCAGTGGCAGGTTCCGTGCAGCCAGGATTGGGATCCTGTAGAAGGAGCCTAGAGGTGTGAGCTCCCCTCGCTTGGGGATGCCCCATTCGAGTGAGGCGGGCAGACCCATGACGGCTTCGCCCCCCCCCCCCCAGCGGCGCTCCTCAATACGGCACAGGTGCCGCAGGAGCAGGAGTTGCAGCAGGAGGAACAGGCGGCATCGCAGAAATGGCAGTTCCCATTCATCAAGGAAGCTGGTAGGGGTTCCCCTGTTCCCACTGCAGCAGGGGCTGCCCCTGGGACTGGGCCCCCTAAGAGGAGAGTGGCGTTCGTGGTCTACTCCCGGAGCTCCCCAGCCTGTCCATCGGCCGCACGCTGGCGGGCCCCGCGCCTGTGCGGCCAAGAATGGCTAGGGGTCTCCCAGTAATCCCGCAGCGAGAGCCCAGGGGTGTGAGCTCCCCAGGCGTGGTGAGGTCCTGTTTGAGTGAGGCTCTCCTTGATACGGGTCTCCCCGCTTGAGTGAAGACCTCGGCTACCCCCGCAGGTTCGACAGGGATCTTGTATTGCCGGACACAACACCGGAGGAAACGTCGATGTTCGGGAGGGTCCTAGCCTGGACCTGGGTCCTGAACAACCTGAGTGAGGCGGAAGAGCCCAAGGATCTGGACTTCGCCACGGCGGTGGACAGGGCCCTGGGGACGGTGCCTAAGGAGGCCAGGCCTTCTCGTTACAAGAAACCCTGTTGATGGAGACCTCCGCTTGGTCCCTGTCCCACGCCATGTCCTGGTTGGACTTGTGGTCTGCGGCAGTGGCCACTTTCCACAACAGCCATTATCTCCAATAAAGCAGGCCTGAACCTCTTCCGAGAGCTTCTCTGGTCCAGGACCAAAGCCATTAAGTTGGCTCAAGGGTCCCGGACAGAGACCCCAGGTTGCTTAAAAACTCCCCAGTGGAAAGGGAAGGTCTGTTTCCAGAGAACTTGGTGGAGCAGAAGATAGAGAGACTCGTGAAGGAAGGTAGGTCCTGGGACTCCTCCCACCAGCCCTCCTTCAAGGCCCCTCAAGGATTTTCAGTTCCCCTCAAGCCCAGGTCCTCTTCCTCCAGGATTGCCAGAGGAGCACAGGGCCCTAGGAGGAAGTAGGGCGAGAAGCCCCCCCCCCTCCACTATCTCTCTACCGGTGGAGGGATACCTCCCAAAAATTGGCAAAGTTCTCTACCGGTGGAAGGATACCTCCAAAACATTGGCAAAGTTGGGAGAATTCCAGAACCGACCCATGAGCAGGCCGTGTTCTGAAGGAAGACTACCGGGTCCCCTTCCTGGACGAGACCCCTCCCCTGGTAAGGGACCCAGGGGCGGACACCTTGCATACCGGGGCTACTCCCACAAGGAAGTCCTCCAGGCAGAGATCTCCACTATGTTGCTCAAGGGCTACCACCCCTGGGCTTCTACGGCAGACTCTTCCTAGTACAGAAGTCCTTGGGGGTGGGGGGGGGGGATTTGGAGGGCCGTGATAGACCTCTCTGCCCTGAGTAAGTCTATCAAGGCTGAAGTGGGGTCAGGTAACTTACCAATTCACCACCCTACTGTTCGGCCTATCCACGGCCCCTCGGGTTTTCACAAGTGTTCTCCCTGGTGTCGGAGTGGGCGCACAAACGCAACTTCCGACTCCTGAATTACCTAGACGTTTGGTTGCTGCTTTCAGTGTCAAAGACTTGGAGCAGCATCGGGACGTCTGTTAGCCTTCTGCGGGAAGCTGAGTATTGTGATAAATATGGAGAAATCCCAGCTAACACCAGTAAGAAGGACGGTATACTTGGGGATGGAGCTGGACACGACCTTGGCGAGGGCCTTTCCTCTGAGGAGCGCATCAGGAACCTCGGGGAGATTTCCAGGCCATTCCTCCAGGGCCTCCCTATGAGGGCTAAGGACTGCCAGAGGCTACTGGGTCACCTGGCATCCCTAGAGACACTGGTCCCTCAGGGTAGGATCAAACTGAAGCCCCTTCAGTGGAACCGAAAAGATCACTGGTGCCAGACTGGTTCCCCCACCCAGGTGGTCCCACTGTTCCCCGGTGGGAGGGTGGCCCTACAGTGAGAGTCCCTGCTGGAGAACTCCAGGCGGGGCACCCCGCTGACAGATTCCCCCCCCCCCCCCGGAGACGTTGCTCTTCACGGATTCCTTC
>NC_090759.1:44296575-44301575 GCF_036898095.1 Palaemon carinicauda
TCAAAGTCCATATACTGAAAAAAGTTCAGTGATGAAGCAATTTTTCTTGGATCATGACCTGCGGGTGTACTGTCAGGATCCGCTCTGCGAATAAAATAGGTGAGCTTCGCCCTCAGTTGTTTTAGGGATAAGTTTTATCCTGAAGTTTCTCCTTTAAAGAGCTGTCCTCCCCTGAAGTCTAAAGTTCTTCGAAGATAGACCTTTAGACATTCTACTGGACACAGAGAGATGTCTTCCTTCAGAGGGCAGATTCTCCAGGGACCCCATCTCTTAGTGGGTAGCTCGTTTTTGGCATGAAATGTTGAATCAGGAAAGATTTCTTGATAGGGCCGCTATTTCACTAATTCTAGCCCCTGAGGCTATAGCGAACAGAAAAATAACTTTTTGAGTTAGATCGTTGAGAGCAATCTTCATTGTTCACTGTTGAAGCATAATGTAGGACCTTGTCCAAGGACCATGAAATGGGATTTGGAGGAGCTGCAGGCCTGAGTCTAGCACATGCCATTGGGATCTTGTTAAAGATTTCGTTTGACAGGTCTACTTGGAAGGCGTATAGAAGAGGTCTAGTCAGAGCCGACTAACACGTAGTTATCGTGTTGGCTGCCAGGCCTTGTTCATGAAGGTGGATAAAGAAGGACAGACAAAAGTGTATTGAGATTTCTTTCGGTCCTTTTGATTTGACGAAAGCAACCCACTTTTTCCAAGACAATTCATATTGTCTTCTGGTTGACTTGTATTCTTCTAAGAAGTCTATACTGCCTTTTGAGATCCCAAATCTCTAACTGCTAGGGCGAGAAAATCATTAGATGAAGGTTTTGGGTTCTCTGTGATGAAGCGAAGACAGTCGACTTCTGAACCTGTTGAGATAGTGCTGGGTTCGGTAGAGGGACCAGCCTCAGCTTCAGTTCTATTATCAGAGGGAACCAGTTGCTCTTGGGCCACTTGGGAGCCACTAGAGCTGCCGTTCCTCGGAAGGATCTCAGCCTGTTGAGGACCTTCAGTAGGAGATAGGTCAGATGGAACAGGTAAATCCGGTTCCATTTGTTCCAATCGAGGGACATGGCGTCCGTCGCCTCCACTAGAGGGTCCTCGTATGGGGCTACGTATCGAGGTAGTCGCTCGTCGCGAAGAGGTCGATCTGCAGTTCCGGGTTTTGTAAGATGAAGGAGAATAAGTCTGCATCTAGGGACCATTCTGACTGTATCGGCTTGAGCCTGGATATAGCGTCCGTCGTCACATTGCGGAAACCTTGAAGGTGGCTCTTCTTTTCCACCAGATGGAAGATGGCTAATATCACATGGTTGATATGGGGCGATCCTGAGCCTTGTTGGTTCAGACATCTCATTATCACTTCGCTGTCCAGGATCACCCTGACGTGGGCTGATCTGCGAGGAGAGAGTTTTTTCAACGTCAAAAGGACTGCCTTGGCCTCGAAAATGTTGATGTGAAAGGTCTTGAACAGAGAAGACCAAATGCCTTGGACTTTCCTTTGATGGGAGTGACCTCCCCATCCTTCCGTCGAGGCATCCGTGTGGATGGTTATCGATGGTGGAGGTGGTTGTAAGGGCACAGTCCTCTTTAGGTTCTTGGCCTTCGACCATGGCTTGAGGATCGTAGTAAGGTCGGTATCTGTCTTTTTTTATCTCTTCGAGCATTTAATGCATATCTTTTCCAGACTCCTGACGCATCTTTCAGCTGTGCTCTTAGCACTGGGTCTGTCACTGCTGCAAACTGGAGAGAGCCCAGTACTCTTTCCTCTTGGCGTCTTGAGATCCTTTCGGATTTCAGTAGTCTCTTGACAGATCTTACAATCTCTCTCCTCTTCCCTGGGGGAATGGAGAGGCTGTGTGACTTCAAGTACCAATGGATTCCCAGCCATTGAAACTCCTGAGCTGGAGAAAGTCGAGACTTCTTGAGGTTGATATTGAATCCCAGATGTTTCAGGAACTGGATCACCTTCTTGGATGCTTGCAGAGAAGCCGTCCTGGATGCTGCCCACACCAGCCAGTCGTCCAGGTACGCTGCTACCTGAACACCTTCTAGGCGTAGTTGTTGATTGACTGCATCTGCAAGTTCCATGAAGATCCTTGGGGCTATGTTTAGTCCTAAGGGCATGGCTGTGAAGGCATACATTTTCTTCTGTAGCTCTAATCCTAGGTAGGAGAAGAGGGGGCCAGTTGACTGGAATAAGCCAGTAAGCATCTGCCAGGTCTATTGAGACTGTGTACGTCCCTTTTGGTAATAGGGTCCTTATGTGCTGAAGGGTTAACATCCTGAACTTGCTGTTCTCGATGAACTTGTTGAGTGGCGACAAGTCCAAAATGACTCTTGAGTTTGTCTGAGTCCTTCTTGGGTCCACAAAACAGCCTTCCCTGGAATTTGATGGACTTTGCCCTTCTTATTACCCGGTTGCTCAATAGTTCTACGGTATATTAGGGGGTGGAGTGTTGGAAGAATTGAGGAAATGATGGTGGAGCCTTGCTCCAGCTCCATCCAATCCGTTCTTGATTAGTCTGTGGGCCCACGGATCGAAGGTCCAACGATCCTGAAATTATTGGAGCCTCCCTCCTACCTGAAGCATCTCATTGCTTTGGTTGTCCGAAGGAATTACCTCCCTGACCGCGTCCTCCCATACCTCGTGAGGGGTGTTTTGAGGAGCCCCGTCTGGAGCCTCTACCTTTGGGACGAAAGGTAGTGGTCTGCCTCTCAAACTCAGGGTTGAATGCTGGTGACTGGGCAACCAGCTGTTGAGGCACCATCTGGAATGTGGTTTGCGGTGGAGTCACCACTTGGTGCACTGTGGTCATGGTGACTGTGGGATGTTGTTGCTGGGCAGGCCAAGAGGGTAGTCTAGGTCTCTTGGTCTTCCTCTTAGGTTGGGGACCCGCATCCGAAGAAGACGTTTGTTTGGATGACATGCCCCACTTCTGGAGAAGATTTCTATTCTCCTTGGCGGCTATGTCAACTACCTCCTTGACTACTTCATTTGGGAAGAGGTCTTTACCCCAGATATTGGAAGCTATCAGCTTCCTGGGTTCATGTTTCATAGTTGCTGTAGCAAACACGAAGTCTCTGCATGCTCTCCTGGCTTTCATAAAGCCGTACAGGTACTTTACTAAGGTGGCCATGTGCATTTTGGCCATGACCATGTTCATGTCTAGGGTGCTCTTTAAGCCTGCGCACATCTCCATACAGTTCTGTAGGGATAGGGATGCCGCCAGTCTCTCCTTCGTCTCTTGCTCCCTACGCAAGAGAAAGTCTGACAGGTTTGGGAGATTCTCGTTGAACTTACATCCAGCGATATCTGCATCCAACTTCCCTACTGAGAAGGTTAGGTGGACTTCTTTCCAATCCTCATTGTCCATGGGCAGGGCTAACGACAGGGGTCTACACTCTTCCATTGTAGGACAAGGTTTGCCTGCCCGTACTACCTTGGCAACGGCCTTAAAAGCCTTCGATGTAAAGTGGAAGGCTATTGAAGCTGGAGCAAGAAAGGTAGGATGTTTCTTGCTCAGGGCAGACACCTTAGAGTTCGTGTAGCCCACCTTCTTTAGGCTGCTCGACAAGAGAGCCTGTGCCTTGTTGTGGCCGAATACCATGACCTCCTTGGGTTCCGTCTCTTCCTTCGACGCTGGCTCCTGCTTCAGTCGAATGAAGCAGTCTGGGTAAGCATTGAAGCTTGGCCAGAACTGAATGTCATCTAGGGGGACGGCTCCCATCTTCTCCGATATGTAGAGTTTGCCGTTGGTGATCGGCATAAACTCCGCATACCTCTAGGGATTAGTTTCGGAGCAGGTTGGGAGGTCTTGGGCTATGAGTCTCTTGTATGAGCCTCGGGAGGCGTAGAGTCATGCTTCACAAAGCTCTCTCAAGTTTCGCTTCCCTAGCTTCGCCTTGCTTGCAAATGCTCTCCATTAGAGCCGTAAGATTGGCCAGTGCCTGTCTCATGTCGTCTGATGGAGGGGCAGAAGATGTTGAAGGTAACAGCTCTGCTGCCGGCACCGACGAAAGGGACTCCGACTCGACTTCATCATCTGCATCGGGAGGTAGAGTCGACTCCTCCTCGGGGTTATCCTTAGGCAAATCCTTTTCAGTGTCCGTGGACACTTCAGACATCCTTTCCTGGTGGATGTCCATGCCTTGTAATGCATCACTGACATCCGTCTCGATGGCAATCTGGACGTAGGGGAGTTCCCAGGCAGCTTCAATACCTGCTTTCGGGAACAGCAAGTCGCTCATTCTTTCATTAGGAAGGTACGGTCCCGTAGAGTTCTTTTGGAACCCTCGTACCCATCTGCACAGTTTTGCTCGTGCTGCATCCCTCGACTCCGCTGACTTGGGGTCATCGAAACCTTCGGTCACCAAGGTCCGGCATATGTTGCAGTCTTGGGGGTCTCAGTACCGCAGTGTTTCGGTCTGTTTGGTGCAGGGGCCATGAGACCCGCAGGCTTTGTGGCCACAGACATCCTTACTCCTGTGGCTGCAAAAGATGACATCACACTTCATTTGGTCCTCCTGTAAAGAGAGGAAAATTAAATGAGTATGCGGTTGTTTATCTCACATGATAAGCAAATTATGCAAAATATTAATATTAATATTTTAACCATTATAGCTTAGGATAGTCAAGGTAGAAAGGAACTAGGAAAGACATACTTTAGTTTCCTGTCCAACCAATTGCTGTGACCTCCTGCAAAATTAAAGCCTTAGAGTTTCCCTACTTAAGAAAAGGTCTCTAACCCTTATGGGTAGATAAGTGTATCTTAACACTGACCCTTCTTAGGTTCTTTAATATTGTGGGGTAAATTGTTAACTGATTAACTATCAGTGTACTGAAGGAAATCTTTCCTTAAAATATAGGGTTGGTCTGAACAATAGACTGTACCAGGAAGCACATGGTATGTTGGAAAATAACTACTGTATAATGTATACTATAGTTTTCTGTCTGCAGTATATACTATACTGCAAATATTCTGGCTACTGTATAATCATATACTGTAGTT
>NC_090759.1:44314075-44366575 GCF_036898095.1 Palaemon carinicauda
ACACTAGCAGCAGCCATCACAAAGTATTTAATCTTCCAACTGATGTAGGTAATGTTTGAAGAACACTTGAAAATTTCCATTATGTGTAAGCCTGTAAGCCAGCAAAGTACATAGATTGGAAAAAATTTAAGGAAGAGGCAACTTTTTTAAGGTCATAAAACGCTGGAATACTTTCCTGGTGAGCCTTTCTGATGAAGTAGGTGAGTTTGGACCTTAGCTGTTTCAGAGAAAGTTTAAGTCCTGTCGACTTCCCTTTACAAAGTTGACCGCCTTTAAAGGCCCGGCTCTTGGATAGGTAGGCTTTAAGGCTCTCCACGGGGCCACAGAGAAGGGTCCTCCTGTAATGGAACAATTTTCCAGGGCCCCCAGCTTTTTGTGGGAAGTTCGTTTTTCACTAAGAATGCAGGATCTGGATAAAGGTTTACCTCTTCCTAATCCAAGAATTTAATGGGGCCATCATCCCTTGGTAGGGCCACAATCTCACTGACTCTAGCACCAGAAGCCATAGCTAGCAAAAAGATAGACTTTTGAGTAAGATCCCTCAGAGAGGCAGAGGCGTTATCTGTTGAAGAGGCTAAGTGTAAGACTATCCAATGACCATGAAATAGCCTTGGGAGGAGCATTAGATTTCAGTTTAGCAGAAGACTTCGGGATCTTATTGAGAAGCTTGCTATTGAGTTCGATATTGAAAGCATAAACAGAGGGTCTAGTTAGTGCCGACTTATATGAGGCAATAGTTGTAGAGGCTTGTGAAATAAAGAAAGAAATACAGAAGTCCATTGAAAAAGAAGAGGGCTGATGACTTTTCACGAACGCAACCCGTTTTTCCAGGAAGACAAATATTTTTGTTTTGTGATGTTGGACTTGTACTCTTCTATGTAGTCAATTTTTCCCCTCGCAACTCCGAATTTTCTTTGAGCCACGAGGCTGAGAAAATCATTAGCTGTAGAGTTTTCGTTATCCAGGAAGAAGCGAAGACAGTTTTCCGTAGAACTACCTTGGACAGCACTGGAGATGGTAGAGGGATCTGGAGGGGTTTGAGTTTCAGAACAATTGGGTACCAGATGCTCTTTGGCCACTTGGGAGCTACTAGAGCTGCTGTTACCTTGAAAGTCTGCAGTTTGTAAAGTACTTTCAGTAGGAGGTTGAATGGAAGAAATAGGTAGATGTGAGACCACTGGTCCAGAGACATTGCATCCATTCCTTTCGCTTCCGGGTTGAAGTTTGGTGCTACATATCGGGGAAATTTTTTTTTAAGCTTGTCGCGAAGAGATTTATTTGCAGTTCCGGACTTGCTCCAGAATGAAACAATGATTTTATGATTTTACGTCCTGAGACCATTCAGTTTCTTGAGGCTTGGATCTCGACAGGGCATCTGCCGTCATAATGCGAATTCCTTCGAAGTGAACTGCTGAAAGATGCCATTTACTCCTTTTTGCTAAAGAGAGAATGGGTAGTATTACATGGTTGATCTGAGGAGATCTGAATCCCTCTCTGTTGACACAGTGCATTATTGTGATGTTGTCAATGACCAATTTGACGCGTGATTTCGTCTTCGGGCATAGTTTCTTCGGAGTCAGAAATACTGCCATAGTCTCCAGAACATTGATGTGAAACTTCTGAAATGCAATCGACCACTCACCCTGCACTTTTTTGGAAAAAGACTTTCCTCCCCAACCTTGTTCCGAGGCGTCCGTGTGAATAGTCATGGAAGGAGGAGGGTAGTGAAGAGGGACGTCGTTTGATAGACTCTTGTCAGTGAACCACTGCTTGAGCTGCTTCCGCAGTAAGACTTTGGTTTTGTGGCGAAGATCTCTCCGAGCATTGAATGCCTTTCTTCTCCGAACTTTATTGGCATCTTTGAGTCTTGCTTTCAGGATTGGGTTTGTCATGGAAACAAACTGTAATGACCCCAAGATGCTTTCTTGTTGTCGTCTGGTGAGTACTTTTAAACAAAATAGGCACCTGACCAAGTTTGCGATTTCCTTTTTCTTGCCTTGTGGTAAAGAGAGGGTTTGTGACTGTAGGTTCCAGTGAAGTACTAGCCACTGGAATTTCCGAGCTGGAGATAGCCTGGACTTCTTGATGTTGATTTGGAAGCGCAGAGATTATAGGAAGTTCATGACCTCTTGGGCTGTTTGAAAAAATTCTAACTTCGTTGCAGTCCAGACTAACTAGTCGTCCAGTACATCATCACCTGAAGGCGTCTGTACCAAAGTTGTTGGACAATGGCCTCGACTAGTTTCGTGAAAATCCTTGAAGCTATACTGAGCCTGAAGGTTATTGCCTTGAATACGTAGGCCTTTCCAGTCTGAAATCAAGGTAGGGGGGTGAAGCGCCAACCTATCGGAAGATGCCAATAGGCCTCTGTAAGATCTATGTAGACGGTGTAGACCCCCTGTGATAGTAGGGTCTTTATTTGCAAGATAGTCAGCATATGGAAATTGTTCAGAATGAATTTGTTTAGTGGGGACAAGTCCAGAATAGTGGGAAGAGTTTTCGAATCTTTCTTGGGCATGCAGAATAGCCTCCCTTGAAAGTTCATGGATTTTGTGCAACAGACGACTCCCTTCCAGAGAGTGTCCTGAACGTAATTCTCCTTAAAGTTGGTTGTGGGTTGAAAGAACTTCTTGAACTGTGGTGATTTCTGTCTCCATTTCCAGCCTAGCCCTTTTGAGACTATGCTCTTAGCTCAGGGATCGAACTCCCATTAACCCCTGAACAGGTGAAGTCGTCCCCCTAATGGAAGCTCCTCATTGTTGTTGTGAAGGAACTGCAATTTTAGATGCCTTGTCTCTACTTCCTTGGCCTCTAGTTTGACCACCTCTTCCAGACCTTTGGTTACTGGAGCTCTTCTAGTGAGCCTAGGCAGAGTGAAACGTGGTCGTAGCTCTCTCGTACACAGTGTTGAAGGCTGGAGACCGTGAAACGTACTGCTTGGGGACCGTGTACACAGTCTGAGGAATGGCGGGAACAGAGTCTGTACAACTACTTTGACTGGGCATACGTTTTAAGTGAAGACATGAATAATATTGTATCTGATATAAAATTTTGAAGAGAAATGTACTATCTCCCCAGTACACAAACTTATTACCTTTAGTCTACCTCTACAGAATCATGCATTAGTAAGGAAAATAAACTTGAGACAAATCAAATTTTTCTCACCGTATTTATTAAAGAAGTTACAAAGAAAATGAATGATGCTATCAATATTCCCTGTGATCATGATGACCAAAGTCTGTTGGGAGCTAAGTGTGTTAACTGTCTTACGACTACTTATGATTAAGTGAGTAAAAGTTAATATGATACCATGTGCCCACCGATGGAAAAGACTATAAATTTAAAAGCCCAATCTCCTTGGTTTGATGGAGAGATTTTGTTGAAAAAGAGGGAAAAAGAACGTAAAGAAATGAAGTGGGATAGGTTAAAAACTGAAAGTACTTGGGTAGAATACAAAACTGCTGCATGTCAATATAACTACCTACTAAGAAGGGAGAAAAGGGAATACTAATAGAGAAAGATCCTCAAAGCAGCAACAGCCACAGATAAGTTATATCGTCTCCTGAATGGTATAATGGGAAATGTAAAAGAAAAGAATCTACCTTATGGTTAGTGACCAGGAACAAGCAAATAATTTTCTAGTATTCTTTAAAAAAAAAAAAATTGAAAATATAACCAGGTCATTTGTAAATATTCAACATCAGATTAATGATACACCAGGCACACGGACAAAATTAATACGATTTAACAACATAACACAAGATGACATCACCAGAATTATCAAGAAAACAAACTGCGCGATCGATCCTATGCCAATATCTGAGGTAATTGGAGAAAGAAACTTTTCTAGTCTAGCCAAAATAATAATGAGAATAGCGAATGCAAGCATTGATGAATGTAATTTTCCTAAATCTGAGAAAATGACTATAGTCACACCAGTTCTGAAAAATGCACTGGACTACCAGGAATTAAGCTCATATAGACCTATTTCGAATCTATCCTTTGTTTCAAAAGTGCTTGAATATGTAATTCTTGAACAACTAGTCAGTCACTTAGAAGTAATAGAAGCTTTGCCTGACAACCAATCTGCTTACAGAAAACTATACTCTACGGAGACAGCCATCTGCTCTGTTGTAAATGATATGCTGGAAATGATGGAGGAAAATAAATTCAGTGCTGCTTTTGATACAGTTGTGCATGAACTGCTACCAATTAATCTACGGTCCATCCGTGTTGAAGATCAAGTCTTCGAATATCTAAAAGACCTCTTAGTTTGTAGAAATTACTTTGTACAAATTGGAAACTCTTATTCATCATATGAACCCTTAAACAGAGGGGTACCCCAGGGTAGAACTAGTACTTGGCTCAATCTTATTCTGCATCTATACTACTGGTCTATCGCAAATACTACAAAGGCATGGCGTGAAGTTCAAACTATTTGCGGATGACACACAACTTTACTTCTCCATAAATGATATAGATGACACTACTGAAACTCTAAACCGAATCCTTGAGTGTTAAAGAGAATTAATGACATTTAAACAACTAAAATTAAATGAGAACAAAACTGAATTGATGGTGGTGGGTAAGAGAAACGGCGTGAGAAACTTAGGTGATATTCAAATGAACATAAATAATGACTCAGTGCCAATATCTAGTAAAGTTCGAGATCTAGGTGTATTTCTTGACTGCAACCTGTCACTAATGCCCAAATAAATATTGAAATAAATACTGCTGGTTATCATCTAAGAAATATTCCGTTTATGAAAAATTACGTGGATGAAAATTCAGTAAAGAAACTTGTGATAAACTGTGTTATTGCCAGGATTACTACTGCAACTCTATTACAATTTACGAAAAGTGCACCTTAAGAAATTACAAAACATAATAAACAGAGGAGTGAGTCTGATAAAAGGTGTCCCACCTAGAGAAAAAATCACTCCTATACCAATTGATTTACATTGGCTGCCGATTAAAGTTATCAGAACCGGTCGTCCAGAATGCTTGAGAGAATTGCTACATAATGCGCAGCCAACAAATCGTGTCGACACAAGAATAGTTACAGATGGCTTCAAACTGTTGGAACCTAGATATATGTCTACTTTAGGCTCCAGACCCTTTAAATATGCAGCCCGAAGACTATATAATAATCTCCCACGAATCATCCTGATGATTGAAGACATTAAGGCTTTCAAGACGAAAGTGATGACTTTCTTATTTCAACAGTCATACAACAGTGACAATTTAATAGTAAATGAACAATACGCGATATGAAACTGCAAATACTCTGAAGGAACAAGGTAAAACAACAGTGGAGGTCCTGTAGAGAGGGGGGTTCCCCTGCTGTATGGGATGAAAAGCAACCATCAAAGTAAAGTAAGTTAGTAAAAACTAAGAGAGAAGCCCTAAGATGGTTAAGGCAACACAAGGAGGTCTACTAGTCAGCTAGTCAGCATCAGAACTGTGGTAAGGTGTTCTAATGGGTAAACATGAGTAGACACATGGAACAGGATCCTGAGACCAATGCCGCCTTGCCAAACATAATGGCTAAGTGGAAAGTTAGAAGCAGTCACCCTACAGTAACTGAGAACACTATGCAACTCCCAAAAGGACCTTCAAGACTGCAGCTCTCTGTCATTAGGAATCGACAGCGTAGGAAGATAGTCAGCCTGACCCAACCCGTAAGGTTTTATGAAAGAAGGGAGGGGTACATTATTGAACATTTATCAGGAATCACCGCCAGCTAGAGGTAGAAAGAAGATGAATTTAAAAATGATGAATAGATATATACTGTATAATAAGTTTTTGTGTTACAAGAGTTTTGACTAGAAACCTCTCGTAGATACAAAGCAGCACCCACTTAGGAATTTACTTGTTTGTTTTATTACAATTTAATTTTATTGATCCCTCCTTTATCACAGTTAACGAGAATCGGAGATCCCCGCGATAGCTGAAAATCCGCGAAGTAGGATTGGGCCCTTTCCCTGTAATTTTTGTGTGTGGGTACAAGAATGTTTAAAATATTGTATGTATATATATATATATATGCCTTATATACAATATATATACAGTCTATTATGCTTAAATCTATTGTAAAGTATAAAATCAGTACAGACAGTGCTGTTATGTATACTACAATCACCCGCAAATATTTTACATAAATCTATAATTGATATACAATAACCCATTCGTATATTTTACTTGACCACTCTCTCTCTCTCTCTCTCTCTCTCTCTCTCTCTCTCTCTCTCTCTCTCTCTCTCTCTCTCTCTCTCACTCTCACGATACGTTATGGTGTTCTAACACTCACCAATGACAGTAGTATCTTCAGATGCAATGACGACAACGATGCTGCAAATGACGATGATGACGATGACAGATCTGTACAATTCAATGAATATGATGATAAATAATGATGATAGTGTTATTGCACAGGTTTAATGAGGCCTTTAAAGCATTTCTGGAAGCGTCTTATCATCATCAGATATTGGCGCTGAGTCGTAGTCATCTGCTTGTGAGAGAGGCACAGAGGCTCCTACTCCACTCATGGAGGGTAGAGGTTCACTTGTAGGCTTTTCTCCTGGAGGTGTTTACGTTGTAGCTGGCTTTTTCTACTTTGTCAAGAACATGGCGATGAGTAGTTACTGTCGTTGCTTTTTCTTTTGTTGCAAACTACCCTTATGTAATTTCCTAACCCCATCAACATGGTTGCAAAACTCGACAGGCCTAACCATGTTTTCATCGACTTCTTGTGCCAAGAGTTGCAATGTCTTTGCCATGTTGCACATTTCTAGCAGGTTCTCCAGAGTAAGGCCAGTCTTGATTCATTTCTTCGTCTAGCTCTTCTTCCCTTTTTTTCACTTGCTGACTTTGTCATTTCAAGGAGGTTTTCGTCTGTCAGAGGGTCTGAATGGTCCTTAATAAGGCTGTTCACGTCTTCTTCCGTCTGTCAGCGAATCCTTCATCCTCAATTATGCGGGCCAGCTTCACTGCCTTTTCCACTGCCAAGTGATGGATTTCGTCAGGAGTGAAGCCTGCGTAATCATGAACAACAGCAGGCCATAATTTCTTCCAACTTGAACTAATGGTTTGTTTTCATTTCCTGCAAGGCTTGCTGTAAGTTGGTCAAACATGACACAATGTTGTACCTGCGCCAGTACTTTTTCAAGGAGAAGCCTTCTTCGTAGTCGCGTCGTCATCGTCAACTGCCGCAATGATTTCCTCCATCATGGCACGAGTGTAGAGTGCCTTAAATGCACACCCCTGGATCCATCAGCTGTATAAACGCTTGTGGTGATAAGGGGCAGTAATTCAACCTCCACCCCATCATACTGCAGATCTGTTGTATGGCCTTCTGCATAGTTCATCAAGAGAAGGACCTTGATAACGAGCCCTTTCTCAGCCAGATATAGCTTTACCTCAGGAACATAGCATTGAATGAATCAGTCAGCTCTTAGGGCTTCAGTTATCCAGCCATTTGCGTTATTCATCCAATAGATGGGGAGCATAGCCTTTTTTTATTTTTCAAGGCCCGTGGATTTTTTGCCTTATAAATAAGGGCTGGCTTTATCATAAAGCCTGCAGCATTACCAAACATGATAAGTGTGACTTGGTCCTTGTGCTCCTTGTAGCCTGGTCCGTACACTTCATCCTTGAAGAGGAATGTAAATGATGGCATTCTCTTCCAAGAAAGACCTGTCTCGTCCATATTGAAAACTTGTTTCGGGGAGGTACTGGCCATCCTTGTTGATTTTTGGGAATTCAGCCTCCATGTAATGACGGGCAGCATCGGTGTCGGCAGAGGCAGCCTCGCCGTACAAAGGCACACTTTTGAGGCTGTATCGCTTTGAAACTTGTTGAACCAGCCTTTGCTGGCTGTAAAGCTTTGTCTTCGAGGCGGCGAATCACTCGTCTCAGTGCTAGTATGCTGTGGTTCGTCAGCATCATCTTCATTGGCTTCTTTTTGTCATCGTCATCTGGCAAGTTTTGATCAAAGAGAGACTAGGCCTTTGTCCTGATCATATTATTATCCAAACTCACGTTTTTTCTTCTTACAGTCTGCATTCCACAAGGCTCATCTAGCTTCCATCTTAACAATTTGCTTTTTACGCGACGTTACACGTTTCGCTTCTTTGTTAGAGGTCATTGTCGCAGTGCTGTGGATGTTCACTTCATCTTTCTTTATATAGTGCACAGTAGATTCGTTCACGCTATAATGGTGTGCCACCGCGGCATAACTTCTGCATTCCTTCAATATATTTAAAAGTTTTACTTTTTCCGTGATAGTCGTTACCTTCCTCCTCGGCTTAACTTCCAAAAGATAAGATTGAGACGTATATTCAATCTTTTGTTGGATGGGTAATATGTCCATAAGTCTGTCTATGGACCAGTAACACAGACCTGTGAGCAGGACAAGCATATGGGCATAGCCTGAATTAAGCCTGGATAGGTATTGTTATTTGACCACCTTAAATAGGTATCGCGGGTCGACCTCGACCCGAGGTCCAAAAAAATTCATAAAAAATTCATTTACAAATCGATTCACAATCTTCTAATATAAAAAAAAAGAAATTTCAAAGAATATTCTAAACATCAAAAAACTAAATAAAAAGTACATCCAAAATAAATATTTATTACAAATAAATTGAAAAAATAAGTATACAAAAAAATTACTTACAAAAAAAATTCACCTAAAATCTAAATATGGAAATAAACAAACTATTCGAAGCACTTATTCTATGATAATTGAGCACCATTTGCCGAGATCCAAGGGGGGAGGAACCAAAAGGGAACGTTCCCTGAAATGAGAAAAAAAGTGTGTTTTTTTGGCTAAAAAAAACCTATCCTCTTTTCAACATTATTTGGGGGTAGATAAATGACATAGATAATGGCTGAAATGTTTACTGGATATTGTATTATTATTGTACAACAAATATTTGTAAAAGAATCTGCACTTGGATATTATTTATTGTTTTATAAAGGGGCATTTTTTTTTTCCCTAAGGTATATCATGAAATTTTTCAAGACAAATCCTTATATCCATTGCTGAGCATGGTATTTATGCAGGAAAATATCAGAAATATTATTAAAAAGAGAGAAATACATAGAGCTATATCAGCTTGTGTCAGATATGCTCACAAAATGGCCGACAACCACACCACCTAGGAAGGTCAAATGTCAATATCAGCGAGTCATTTACTTATATAATTGTTCGAGGATTTGCAGGAAAATATTATGGTAGTTAGAATGAAGTTTATAGATTATTTTGCAATAAGAAAATAAAATAAAGATGCTAATCAAGTTATCATAAAGGTACAAACTTACAAAAACAGAAGAAATTATAAGCTATTTTATAAAAACATACGGGGTAGAAGACATTCACAAACACTTTACAACAATCCTTTTTTTTTTTTATACACGCCTAAACGCTACTGCACATTCGATAATTATATAGAAATTTTATATTATATAAGTTACCACAATTAGGTATTGATGGGCCGACCTCGACCCGAGGGTATCTCAGAAACAGCACAAGGAAAAGATCTGGGATGAAATGTGTCCTCACCCAGCACAATACAACCCACCACACCTATCCAGAAGTCGGTTGGAGAAAGTTAAAAACTTTTTAACTGAGATTCCTCTAAGAAAGACGAAAAACGTTTGTTTCTTTGTGTCCGATCGGTAAAACTGGCATGGATATTAGATGTTCTTTTTTAGGGAACAGACACGCCTATGAGAAGTTTTCGGTTCAAGTATTTCTAAAAAATAAGACCTTTGATCGTAAAGAAAGAAAGGAAGGAAATTAGTATGAAGGCAGATGGTATATACAGTATGTCTGATAACAGGAAGGTAGACAAGTAATGTAAAACCTGATTTCAGTAAGGGATATATCCATTACAACTTATTAGATTGTAGTTTTAATTGTAAGATGGTTTATAGCCATTGTCGGCAGAAAGCTCGTTAGTGAATGAGTGATCTTTGTCTCCGGGGTAAACGTTAGAAAACTAATAACATTATTCCCCAAGGATAGTTGATCGGTGACTAGCTGTAATATTTTTAAGATGTGAGTGAATATGCTTACAAACAAAATATACAGTTATTTTAGCGATCATTCATCTTTTTGTTTGCCTATCCTCCTTGTGGGACAGGTTTGCCAATGTTCATATACAAAGTTTGTCTGGCTCCCTTTGTGGGCGGGTTTGTAACGTTTGTAAACATAATAAGATGCCCACGTTGTTGCTATCGTTGGAAAGCGTAAGTTAATACTGGCCCTTTGGGACTGAATGCGTGAGACAACAACCCCCCAAGGGTAAAATGAATTTATCAGAAGCTTATTGTGTAAATCAAAAAGTCATTGTGCCCAAGGTTACAATGACAGCATGCGACTGACTCGAACAATCTGTAGAAACCGTGTAGGTGGTAATGTATTTATGGTTTTGTCTTAAAGAGAGCACTTTCACCACGAATGAAAACTTAGGGGATCTATGTAAAGAGAACTTGAAAACTGTTCGGGCAATTTGTTGCGTGAGCCCACCCAGGGAGAGGAGCTACTATGGATCGTGAATCCATTTTGCTCTACCCTAAGGGATCATTGTGACGAGAACCCGAAGGAAATATGTCACCGATTCCTGATAGGAGATGGAATCCCTCTCTAAATGTGTCATGTAAACCCAAAGCAGGAGATGGAAACCCCCACTGGGCTCATGCGATGAAAGCGTGACGAGAACCCGAAGGAACTACATCATCGTTGCCTGGAGGTAGGTGGGGTCCCTTAGGCAACGTGTCATGGGAATCCACAGGGTTCACGCGACCAAGTATGACGAAAACCCGAAGGAACTACGTCATTGTTTCCTGGAGGGAGATGGAATCCATCAGGGAACAACGAGTCATGTAAGCCCTAAACAGGGTTCACGCGGCGAGAAGGAAGACAGGAACCCGGAGGAACTACGTCATTGTTACCTGAAGGGAGATGGAATCCCTAAGTCAACATGTACACGCAACCAAGGATGACGAGAACTCAAAGGAATTATGTCATCGTTACCTGGAGGGAGATGGAATCCCTCAGGGAATGGTCGGGGGTTCACGTTACCAGGTATGATGAGAGCCCAAAGCAACTACGTAATTGTTACCTTGAGGGAGATAGAATCCTTCAGGCAACGTGTTGTGTGAACCCTTACGCGACGAGAAGGATGGTGAGACCCTAAAGGAACTACGCCATTGTTGCCTGAAGGGAGATGGAGTCCCTGAGACAATGTATTGTGTGACCCCACAGGCGTCATGCGACGAGAATCCGAAAATTCTCTGTTATATGAGTCAACAGACTTCGCTAACAGCGGTCACGAGAGCCCATTCAATGTAAAAGGAGTTCCGAGAACCCAAGAGCTCGAGCAACTGGAACCTGAAGGCCCCAGCTTATATGAGCGGGAAAGTTCCATGTAACCTAAACCCAAAGGATCAATGTCCCGTAAGCCTGAGGGCCTAACAAGACGAGGACCCAAAGATCCCGGGTTGCAAAAGCTTGAAGGCCAGAGGTCACGCAAGCCCAAGGCGTGAGTGACAGTCACGAGACCCCAAGGGATTAACACGATGAGGACCCGAAGGTTCCTTAGTGCCATGAGAACCTGAAGTCTCAGCATAACAGAAACTTTGAAGGTCCTAGGTTTCGAGAACCCGAGGGTTCAGCATAACCAGGGTTGCGAGAGCCCGAATGCTCAAAGCAAGTGGAACTTTAAGGTTCCAGGCCACGAGAACCCTAAGGCTCATCGGGACTAGGACCCGAAAGTCCCATGGTGCAAGAACCTGAAGGAACATCAAAACCAGAACCCAGAGGTTTGGTGTCCCTCAGACCCGAAGGCTTAGCAAAACAAGAACCTAAAGGTCCTGCGTTACAAGAATGGGATGGAACATTGAAATCATAACTTTCACTGTCCCGCTAGCCCAAAAGGCTAGCTAAACAATGACCTGAAGGTCCCATGTTGGAAGAACCCGAAGGAATATCGCAACAGAAGCCCGAAGGCGATGAGTAGCTGAAAGTCTCCCGGTGCCGTGAGAACCCGAAGGCTCAGCGTGACAGGAAACCAAAGGCCATGGGTTGTAAGAACTTGAGGGTGACCCGGGTTGCGAAAGCGTGAAGGCTCAACCCGAAGGTTCTGGGTCACGAGAACCTGAGGGCTCATCGTGACAAGGACCCAAAAGTCCCAGTGTGCGAGAACCTGAAAGAACATTGAAACCAGAACCCAAAGGTTCAGTGTTCCACAAGCCATAAGGGTTAGTGAAACAAGGACCCGAAGGTCCTGTATTGGGAGAACCTGAAGGAACATCGCAACGTAAGCCCGAAAGCTCTGGAACAAGAAAACTATGCGAGATTGTCACGAGATCCCGAAGGGACATTGCGACTTGAACCCGACGGCTCAAAAAGGTGTCTCCTTATGATGGTGTAGGAGCACACCGTCGATGGAGAAAGTAAAAAACTCCACCCTACGAACCTTCGAAGGTAAATGTCTAGCAGAAACCATTCGAGAGGGACACTGCTCAATCTCAAGAGCTTCCTCTTCTTGTGGGAGGTTTGTTCTCCCAAAGGAGAACATTGCTTAGGACAACGCTCTACCTTCTCCCATGTGGGAGAAGCATAAGCATGAAGAAACCACTGACCACAAACAATGCCCAGGACTTTGCTCTCCTACCACCCTTAATGAAGAAGAAACGTCATCCTTGGAGAAGAAGCAACGTCTTTGGCTCTGGCCATGAGAGACTAAAGTCAGACCGACAGGCCGCAGCACCTGCAACAACCTGTATGTTCAAAAGAATATCTAACACAGAGGAAGGAGAAAGCCAAGGGAAACGTCTAGCTGATCACAAGCTTTCTCTCACGAACAAGAGGAATTTTCTTCTGAAGGAGGACATTGCCTCGAACAAGATTTACCCCAGCCCAATTTGCAAAAGTGTGGTCGTACATGTGTTGGTTACCACCCTTAATGAAGAAGAAACGTCACCCTTGGAGAAGAACCAACGTCTTTGGCTTCGGCCATGTGAGACTAAAGTCAGACCGACAGGCCGCAGCACCTGCGACAACCTGTATGTTCAAAAGGATATCTAACACAGGGGAAGGAGAAAGCCAAGGGAAACGTTTAGCTGATCACAAGCTTTCTCTCACGAACAAGAGGAATTTTCTCCCGAAGGAGGACATTGCCTAGAACAAGCTTTACCCCAGCCCAATTTGCAAAAGTGTGGTCGTACATGTGTTGGTTACTGAACAATCTCGCGAATGAAAGAGAAGTCCTCCTGAAGGAGGATATTGCCTAGAACAGTTCACCTCAGCCCTATGAGAAAAAGAGTAGGACTATGCCAGGTGTTGGTCACTGAACAATCTTTCGTGGAAGAGAGAGAAATACTCCCAAAGGAGGACCTATCCTGGAACTTTGCTTTCCTCCAGCCTAAGGGGAAGAAGCTCAGTCTTCGGCGACGAGAAATCAGATGCTTATATTCGTCGAGATGTCAGCACTTCTCCCCCGAAAAGGGAAGGCTACGAAATGGCTGAAGAAGGGAAGCTCTCCTTCGGAATGGAGAGCAGCCTGACACCCCGGAAGGTTAAATCTTCCTCGTAAGGGAAAGTTCTCCAACCCCCTGGAGACGAACCTCCCGGCAGCGCTCTCTACTTCCCTTCACCAAATCTTGTTCAAGTTAAAGGTTGGCATAGAGTGCCACCCCGTAAAAACAGAGGAGCTCACAATCTGCCACAGGTAGCGAGGAACAGGACTGGAGCAGCCGAATCCACAGGAACAAACGGCTCTGCTTTCTACGCAGGCTGCTATCTGATGGAAAATTAAAGGTTGTGATGAATTACAATTCTTAAATCCACTGCAAATAAATACTACTGTAAAAACTCAACCCTCAGTTGGAAGGGAATTCCTCTAGGGGGAGCGGACAATTTAACACTAAGCACTCCCTCCACCAGCTAAGAAAGGCCGTTGGCCCATCGCTGTCAAAGGGAGTGGAGTCGAGTGCTGGAATTAAAATATAAGCAGTTATCAAATATAACTAAAGTACTGTACTGAAGACACCAACAGGACCGTCACCTAACCTGCGAATGGGAAAGGTGTACACCTGCTGAGGATCTGCCGGCCACCCATGAAAGAGGGAGGGCGGCATAGTAAGGTAGTACTAATATCAACACAATGACAACTCCCTTGTGGTGGAGACCACCAGAATATGCTGTCACACAAATGGCAATTGTAATAAAAGTTTTAATAGTATTATTATTACTAGCTAAGCTACTGGAAAAGCAAGTTGCTGTAAGCTCAAGGTCTCCTACAGGGAAAAATAACCCAGTGAGGAAAGGAAATATGGAAATAAATAAACAATATAAGTAATGAAAAAAATTATGTAAAATACTTCTTAAAAATAACATTAAAACCTATTTCATATATAGACTATAAAAAGACTTATGTTATGTTAGCCTGTTCATCATAAAAATATTTGCTGCAAGTTTGAACTTTTGAAGTTCTACTGATTCAACTACCCCATTATGAAGATCATTCCACAACTTGTCACATGTGGAATAAAACTTCTAGAATACTGTACTGTGTCGTATTGAGCCTCATGATGGAGTAGCCATACACTATTAGAATCAACTACATGCCTAGTATTACGAACAGGGTGGAACTGTCCAGGAAGATCTTAATGTAAAGGATGGTCAGAATTATGAAAAATTTTATGGAACATGCATAATGAACTAATTGAACGACGGTGCCATAGATTAATATCTTGGAGACTACGCCCGTGACTTGGAATTCCTGAGGGAAAGGAATGATATATAAATGTAAAGTGTTATTTGACTTCTAAGCAGAATTTGGAGTTATACAGTGAACTTGACACCGAAAAAAAAAATCAGGTTCAATTTGCTGAGAAACCATTCTAATGATTCAGACGAAAATATAAAAGCAAATGTTATTGTATTGGATTTGGGATTGGAGTATTTACCAATTGATGAGAGGGGGAAATTTCAGTAACAACAGTGTGATTTGAACCGAGAACTTTTGTCATTGTAACTAAAATTTAACATGTGCAACTGGTAGTGTAGTGGTGTCTCGTCTCATTTAAGAGAGTTGCTGTTGGTGTTGGAGAATCTTTTGAAGATCGTTTTAAATAGGGTTAGGAGCTGTTAGTAGTTTTGGGAGTGATCTTGGGGTTGGACACGCTTTGGAAAGTCTTTTTGAGAGTGGTTTAGGAAGTGGTGTTGGTGGTGGTTTTGATGCTTGATGTTAATTTGATGGTTTAGGGTTGCTAGTTGAAGGCAGGATTCTGAACCTAATGGTAAGGGATGATGGGAGTGAATAAGAAACCAATCGTTCTAATGACACAAAGCCTCAAGGTACCCTATGCCATAAAGTTCCATCTTTTCATAGGTAATTTTTCAATAACAATAACAACTGCGAATGTAGTTGGTTTTCTGGAACTCTACATCATATGAGAATTGCTGGACTTTATGGTTGCAGAAACTGAGTCTTATGCCTCCTACAGGGGGGAAGAGAAGTGTCAAACTGATATGACCTTGTGTATCCGAGTGTATATGTGTGGAGATGGCTAGGTTTTTGGGGATGGTCATCATGATGGGCTTGATTCCTCTTAACTGATACAATGTTATTTTATCATTAAAACAGAATGTACTCCATGTCAGTCTTCTGTCACAGGAAATCCTGTGTTCTCTTCAAAGCTGTACAGAGGTACTTCGTACCTTCAACCGAAAGGCTATACCTTGGAACACTGCGGACAGACATTTCTTTAGACTATTCGTGGACTATGTTCAGGAGCATTTCGAGTCTGAATACATTTCAGACTGCAATCTGTCTTCAGACGAGGGATAGATGTTGAACAATTTCTGTGTGTGGATTTGGGCTTTATGTTGTACAATGTCGTTATGAATGACAACTTAATGTACTACAATGACTGTCACTGAAGATGTATAACCCCCAGAAACCCAAAAAGTATTAAATCAAGCTGTACATCCATTCTTAGCGGAAAGTCTATGTGTTTGATTTTAGTACCTATGCAGGGGTGTCGTGGCATTGTGTTCACGCTCCTGGATACCTGTTTCAGCTGCACACATTACGTCTTCATAGACTACAACTAAACAGATCTGGTTGAAGAAGTATATACGATTGGTTTCCCTTATTCAGGGGTTCTTCGTGTTAGGATTTACCACCTGCACTGAAGGCTTTTGTAAAGAAAGGGCCACCTCACAATATCCAGTTCCGTCGGGAGGGGCAGCCTTGTTATCTGCTGGCACGATGTCCATCTGGTAACTAAGATCACCAATGCCATAATTTTCTTCACTAAGGATTCCACACAATGGAGGTGTTTCAGGAATTGAAGGGCACGTTAACCTTAAAGAGGTCAATCTCCAACTGGCTCAAAGAGTACCTACTGCCAGTATAATAGTGCGTGGTGCAAATTATGGGGCATGAAATTAACCCCTAAGAAAACTCTAAGTATAATTGCAAGTAGATTGAGAATAGTAGTTCTTCAACATCTATGTCTCTGGATTGATAGTGTTTCTTTAACTCTGTACAACTTCAACAAAATTTTAAATGATATTCTTGATTGCAACTTTAATTTTCAGGAACACAATTGCTCAGTTTCTTCTTCAATTGCACAAAAAATTGACTTATTGAGAAGTTTCTGGAGATTTTCAGTAATGAGTCTATTGTGATTTTTTTTTTTTATTCTGCCATGTTTCAAGTATTGTTCTTGTGCTTGGTCTTCAGTTGCTGAAGTATATCTTGATTTGTTTTACAGGAACTTGCTGCTAATTAAATTTTTTATTCCTGGTGTAGAAAATTTCAGGCACTATTTTTCAGTTCTTTATGCCTGTTACATAAGAATTTTCTTGATTTTGACCACCGTTTCATTCAGATCTTCCCAGATTGTACTAGGTATGCAGTTAATTCTAACAGTCATGCCTCTTATGTGTAATGATATTCCTAATATGGCAGTTGAATCCATAAATTTTCAGAAGTGATTATGAATGTTATGTTGAACAGGCCAACATAATCTCTTCATAGTTTATATAAGACAAATTTATTTTAATGTTGTTACTTAAGATATTTTGTTTTCATTACCCAATAATTTTCATATAGCTTATTTCCTTTTTTTCTTTCCTCACTGGACTATATTTCCCTGTTTGAGCCCTTGGTATTACCATATCCTGGTTTTCCAACCAGGTTGTACCTAGCTGATAGTAATGATAATAAAGTGGAACTCTTTGATTAGAGGACCAACTGTTGCTTGTTTGTCAGGAAGACCACCAATTTGATGAGGAAGTTCCAGATGTACCTTCTTCAGAATGGGTGTTAGAATGGCCACAACCTTTACTCGAAATACCACTCCCAATGAAATCAAGTTGCTCTCTTGACTTCATCGTGAGTTCAATAGCTGCTGTGCGAGCAGGCAGTTAGGTGGTAACAAAGAGATGAGGTGAATGCAACTAAATTTTTTTCAAGAGACAGCGTGCTTATATACAATTTTTAATGGAAGGACATAAAAATTCAAACATCAATATATGAAAAGGCAAGCTTAAATCGGTTCTTTTAACAGTGAGGTGTAGAGCAAGATATACAATAAAAAAGAAAATACAGTTACAGTATACAAGTGTGTGTGAAACACATGCTCTACGTGGTTCCCCCACCCTTAAAAAAGGCATGAGTGAAATGTGGTGCCCTCCTCGCTAGCCATTGCAAGAGATACGCAGGTTTAACGAGGTCGATGGAGAGCCAGTCTTCTTTGCCATGAATGTTCAGTAAGACCGCCTTTGTTGTTCAACGGCTCACAAGGAAAGGGCTATTGTAAGGGGGCAGTAGCGGTGTTTGGCTGGTGTCTTTGTGCAGGAAAACATGCGATGCCTTGTGCAAATATGTCGTTATGCGTTGCTTGGCTGTGGGTTTGTAAATCTGGTGACATGTAGTAAATATTCCCAGAACAGGACGTAGCAGCTGGAGATTGTCGGAGGTTGTCGACAGAAAAAAAATCGGCAGGACAACCAACCGGTTGCCATACACCATCTAAGCTGCCAAGACATCCAGTGTCCTTAGGAGTGGTCTTTAGTCCCAGGAGGACCCAGGAAAGCTGACTAAACCAGTTGGAGCCATTGCATCAGGACATCAAAGCTGTTTTAAAGGTGTGATGAAAACATTCAACCATTCTGTTGGCTGTAGGGTTATAGGTGGTTGTCTGATTTTGGCCATTGCCCAGGAGATTTGCTAATGATGTCCACAATTGAGAGGCAAAAGTGGTTTTCCTGTTGGAAGTAATGTGCTCAGGGATATCAAATCTTGTTATTGACCCTGAGAGTAAGGCAGATTTACTTAGGCGGCCGTTGCAGTTTCCATAGGATGATGACAATAAACAAGTAACATGGTCCTTGTAATGTGGGTAGGGGAGCCACTACATCGACGTAAATGTGGTCAAAACTACAGTGAGGTTGATGAAAGGTGCCCACTGCTGAATCCATGTGTCAATGTACTTTTGAATTGTGGCATGAAGTACAGGCACGACCCAAGCCTTTTCATCCTTAATAACACCGTGCCAAATGAACTTTACCTTCAGAAGCTGTGCAGTAGATTGATGCGAGGGATGTGAAAGGTCATGAATGAAATCAAACACACATCTTCATAAGAGAA
The DNA here is from genome assembly GCF_036898095.1 of Palaemon carinicauda. Lineage (NCBI taxonomy): Eukaryota > Metazoa > Arthropoda > Malacostraca > Decapoda > Palaemonidae > Palaemon > Palaemon carinicauda. The sequence goes on from NC_090759.1 coordinate 44,332,750, forward strand.
GGTATCTACGGTCAAGTTCTACCAGTACTGACGTCACAGAGGATGGTGGCGTTTGAATCGTCGAGAGGGACGCCTTCCCAACAGATGGGTGTGCAGGGTGTCCTACATGCTTGGTACTCTGGATCTTTTTGTTGGTCTTCTGTCTAGACTTTGTAATCCTATCCCAATTAAATGGCAGCCAATGTGTTTTTTGACAGGGTATTTGCAAGTGGATTATTTTCTCGGATGTGTTGAAGAGTGCAATTGTATTCAGTCACAGTGGAGAGATGTTGGTGTTGACGGACAGATCAAGCGTCAGACTTGTCAAGTGTGCACCAGAAGCTTATTGTCTATGTGAATGACCAAGGGCGTACCTTCCAAGAAGTGGTGAAAGAGGCAGACAACTAAGTGCACTGCCAGCAATTCATGGTCGAAGTTAAAGTAGCTGAATTCCACCTTGGATCGTTTTCTACTGAAAAACGCCAATTGGCAGGGTGAGCCATTGACCACCTACTCGAGTTTGCACCAATAGCAACGTTGGTGGAGAGAAGAAGTGCTAGTGACATTGTAAAAGTGAAAGGAGCAGAAGTTCATAGGGTAATCTTTGCATTGCAGAAGGCCACTTCTTGAAGGGGAACCCACTTCAGGTCTTTAGGCTTGCCCTGGAGGGAGGTGTAGAGGAGGGGCAACAGTTGCGGCGATGGCTGGCAAGAAACAGTGATACTAGTTGATCATGCCCAATAATTCTTGCAGTGCTTTGGTGGTCGAAAGAGTAGGCAAGTTCTGAATGTCTACTACCTTCTTGGGGAGAAGGTGGATTCCTTTAGGAGTGATGTGGTGCTCTAAGAATGATACTTCGATAGTCAAAGGTACACTTGCTCTACCAGACTACAAGGTCGTTTTGTTATAGGTGATCGAGCTCGATGCATAGGTGACGGAGATTTTTTTCTTTGGAGGAAGAGAACACAAGTATGTCGTACTTGTAACAGTCACAAAAGCGGAGGGGTGGACTCATTTAGGAGTGATGAGGGTTCCATAAGAACGATACTTCGTTGGCGCCAAAGGTACACTTTTTGTACTGGACTACCTTTCCTTTGTAGGTTGTCGAACATGATGCATAGGTGACAAAGTTGTTCCTCCCTCTTAAGATGCCATCCATGGGATGTTGAAAAGTGGCCACAGCATTATGAAAGCCAAAACAGGACTAATTGAAGGTGTATGGACCGAAGAGGTTTGTGATGGCAGTCTTGGGAATGTCTTTGGGTTCATGGGCACCTGATAATAGCCCTTCAGGATGTTGAGCATGGAGAAAACCTTTGTGCAAGTAGGAGGTCACGTTGGGGATGTTTGGGAGAGGGTAGTGATCTGGTTCTGTCTGCATATTCAGCCACCTGTAATCCCCACATGGATGGCAGAGAGCTATCTTTCTTCAGCACAATGTCTAAGGGTGACGGCCATGGGCTTGAGCCTTCTGGGCAAAAGCTTATTTCTTCCATTTCGATGAATGTTTGTTTGGTTGCTGTTTTAGTGTTTGTTTAACAATTCAGTGAATACTGGGGTCCCAGTCTTCTTGATAGGGTGATAAATACTGTGTTTGGCAGAGACCTTGAACTTATGACGAAGTTATGGATGGAAAACATCTGACGTGAGGAGGTGGGTGTAGGAATCCTTGGCTGCATAGATGTTGAGATTGAGGTTGGGGAGGTGTTGATGGGTGAGATTCAATGTTTACCAGCTGTCGGTAAGCAACATCAACCAGGAGATGATAATGTGAGAAGAAATCTCCGCCGAGGATTGGCAACGTGATGTCAGCAACTAGAAATTTTCAGTGATATTTGGTGCTTCAAAATGATATTGCAGATCTATTAGCAGCTACTAGTATGACATAGGCAAATTTATGCAGATTAAATCATGTCCTGGAGGGTACTAGGACAAAATCCACCAGAGTACAAAATCCCTCCGGGCAAAATCACCTGGGGTAAATTTAAAGAAATGAAATTATAATCAAACTTCTTCTTCCTCTTCTTTGTCTGCATCTTTTCCCACTTCTATATGGGGTCGATGTTTCTGATCAGTTTTCTCCATCTACCTCTGTCCCACACCTCATCACCGGTTAATCCCTTTGATCGTAGGTCATCCTTGATACAGTCCACCCGCCTTTGCTTTGGTCTCCCTCTCCTCATTCCCTGTACCTCCATTTCCATCACTCTCCTCCCAATATACTGTTCATCTCTTCTCATGACATGACCATACCATCTCAGTCTACTTTCTTGGATCTTATCTGATAGTTTTCTAACTCCTGTGGTACCCCTAATTACCTCATTCCGTGTCTTATCTCTTGTCACCCCACATATCCCTCTCAACATTCTCATCTCTGCCACATCCATCTTCTGTCTTCTTATTGCCCACGTCTCCGCTCCATATGTCATTGCCGGTCTCACAACTGTCCTGTGTTCTTTACCTTTCAACTTAACTCCTATTTTCCTGTCGCATAGTACTCCACACACTTTTTTCCTATTCTTACATCCTGCTTGTATTCTGTGGTTCATTTCTGCCCCCAGATCACCATCCTCTGCAACTGTTGATCCTAAATACCTGAAATTTTCAACTCTTTTCAATCTCTCTCCTTGTAAACTAACTCCCCCATTCTCGCCATTTTTCAATCTCAAATACTCTGTCTTTTTCCTGCTGATCTACAATCCCCTATTTTCCTTTTCTCTTCTCCACTCCTCCAGTTTCTCTTCTACTACCTCTCGCCTAGTGCTACACAGTGTAACATCATCAGCAAAAAGCATACACCAAGGAGACTGATCTCCAATACCATGTGTTACTACATCCATGACCAGATCAGCTTTATGCCTCTGTAGTTGCCACATCCCTGGATGTCTCCCCCTTATAGATGGGAATGATTAGCAGACCTATACTGCTCTTAACATTTTCTTCTGCCCTTTCATACATATCTTGGGTGATTCTTACGTATTTCTCAGGGACTCCCTTTTCTCTCATACATCTTCACAGCTCCTGACGGGATACTCAATCGTATGCCTTCTCCATGTGAATAAAGACCATATGTAATCCTTTCTGTTTTTCCCGATGTTTTTTTATCGTCTGCCTCAAAGCAAATATTGCTTTTACAGTCCCTCTTCCAGGCATGAATCCAAATTGTTCCTCACCACTTGTTGTTTCATCTCTGAGTCTCTTCTCAATGATATTCTCCCATATTTTCATAGTATGGCTTATCAGCTTTATGCCTCTGTAGTTGCCACATCCCTGGATGTCTCCCCCCTTATAGATGGGATGAGTAGCAAACAATCTCAGTATTAAATTGATTTTTTAAAGAATATATTTTTTTTAACCAGCTGAACTTTATAAGATATGGAATTCCTAACAACAAAGATATTTGAGTAATTAAAAAATTTCAGAAACAAAGTTAAATTGTTTATTTAAAGAGAAAACTTGTGCTGTAAAACCCTGAATTAAATGCAATGTCCCTAAGATAGTCCAAAAGCACCTTCTTGTGGTGTATCGTCACAATTGATTTTATTAATGATGCGATATCCTTATATTTGTTTTTCTATCTGGTTCTTTGGTGATACCAGAATTATTCTGCGTCACATGAACATCCTGAAAGTTGATTTAACGCTTAAAAGACCCATAAACTTCCAGATGACTGTATGGGAACAACAAGCAAATGATGCAAAGCTGCAATCCCATCCTTCCCCAGAGTTATTCGTACGAGTAAGTTGGATTTTTCTTACAAACTAATTCAAGAAGGTATGCTTCACATCGGTTCACGGTGTTCTCGTCAACATGGACTGCCAATATAGTGATCTTCAAAGTAATCTAAAATTGGCACTCTCTCTTCTGGCATAATTTTACAGAGCTCTTCAAACGCATCATGAACAGATTTAGGGGGAAAATTCATCATTTTCTTGATAACTTTTTTGAAAACAAAATTCTTGTATTTTTCTGTAAATAATTTGGCATGAATGAAAAAAGCTGCCTGTAATGTCGGCATTAGGAAAGTGCACTATCAAAGTATTCAGCAATGCTCTTTCAAATTCGATCATTACGCTCAAGCGAGAAATTTGTCAAGTTTTTCACCACTTGTATAAATCTGTTAAAAGTTGTTTGGGTCTTATCTGAAAATAGTGCATAGATGCAGGGTATAGTTTGATGATCTAACATGTCATGAATTGTATATTGTTGGACAAAAAATTCAGGAACTACTTTTAACGTTCCATCCAAACACCAACGAGGATAATTTTCTTGAAAATTTAATGCTTTTGGCCGTTCCAAAAATTAAAATAATCTTTCTGTTAAATGTCAAATGTTCTTTAATTTCTTGAAATATTTTTGTGGCATCACATTCAACTTTATCTGGTGCATGTGTGTGGGTGTAATTCATCGATGACTTCACCTAGCTGTAATTTGACATCAGCTTTACATGATGCTTTAGATCTCCTACTTTCACATTCGTATGATACCTCACCGCTTGCCAGTTTTTGTTTCTTGTAAATATATCTTTCGTGAAGCAGTTTCACCTTTCCTTTATTGGTTTTCACAAACTCCATCTTCTATGGGTGGAAGTAAAGTGATTTATAAACGAACGTTATATAAGAGACTTTAGTTAAACTAACTTGGAAAAAAAAATTGCCTTTTATGGAAAAGAGTAAACAACTGTATTGCTATGTCCTTGAGAATATTTAGTTAAACTAACCCGGTAAAATGAATTGCCTTGTTAGGAAAAATATGAGTGCAGTGAACGAGACACAACTAATTACTGACATGTTTATTCCTGAATGACCCTGACTAGGTAATATTGATATAAACTAACTTGTACTAAACATAAGTTTTGGTGATGAAATATTGAAGAAAGAAGTCTTAACAAAGCTAGCAAGTGATTATACTGCTAATTTTGTTAGACATTCTACACAGGAAAGGGGATTCGGGGTGGGGAGGGGGGATTTTGTCCTGGGGGCCTGGGTTGTCCTGATACCATCCTGGAGAGTGGCTTTGACAGAAGAAAACAGCAACCATGTGTGTCTACTTGCATTATGTAAAAAGAAAAGATTAGTGACAAAGGGAGCCGCTGACACAAACAATGGCCTACTACTTGCACATTTATTGGCCACTGGAAGATCACAAAAATTCAAATACATCAATTCATGAAAAGACTGCTGTCATTAACCGGCTCTGTTAATAGTGAGGTGTAAAGCGAAATATACAAGATAAAAGAAAATAACCTTACTGTGTACAGATGTGTGTTAACACGTGGTAAAAACGGTTTTTGATCAAAGTAAAAAATCTATTTTTGGGTGAGGGCCATGACGTCCTGATGGAGGGGTTACTGTAGGTACCCTTCTAAGGGATATTTGCTAGTGATACTCCGAGGGAATTAAACCAAAGGTCTCCAGGATTCTAACTCCTGATGCGAGTATCCAATAAAGGATATCGCATAATTTCAGGGGACATATTTTAGATACGACAAAAGGCAATCTTCACCCCGAATAGATGTAACGCTTTGATGTAAGGGGGAAGAGTGGCAAAAGAAAGGGGTGCTGATCTAGGTACCCGGTGGACCTCCTTCCCTACTACTACCGTGACGCCATTTCTATTCTTGCTGTTGAGCGGAAATGGCAACAGATGAAGTAATTTTGGGAGGGGTTAGCAAGAGGGTGGGTCCATCAGGACGACATGGCCCTCTCACCCAAAAATAGATTTTTCTCTTTGATTAAAATTGGTTTTTTGGGCTCAGGCCATGTCGTCCTGATGGAAGTATATTAGAGAATTGTCTTGAAATTGCTATTAGCTCTGGGTTTGTGTATGTGCCTTCCACCATGAGTAGATATCCTTATCTGGTCTACTAGACCTATATGTGAAATTCCAGAGATCTGTCACTTCCACTAAACCTGGAGCTGGTTTAGTGCCTCTTGCCCCCAGCAGGGAAAATGTCGATATCAACAATAAGGGTTCAAGGTTTGTATTTCTGTTGGAACAAAAAGGGAAAACATAGAAGCCTACCTTTTTTTACTTACCTTAAGAATTTAAGTTTTATTCCTTTGGAAATCATTATTGTGATTTCAAGGGTATAAGCCCCATACCGGAGTTTAGTAAAACGCTAGTGAACTTTATTAGTTTATAACTTGAGGGAGCAGTAATAAGACGCGAATACTGTTAAGTATTTTATTATGCAACTAATTTATCAAATGTAGTTACAACAAAGTATGAATCTGATCCAGCATTACAACACATCAAAACACATATTTTCTCGTGTAGAAAAAATATATAAATACATTATTGGAATAACGCCACTCAATGGATTCGTGAAACCAAATCTATCTAATATGGTCAGTTGTATGGAAATGCATAAACACTGTAACGCAACCGTTCACTCGACACTGGTGTATTGATCAGGTGTGCACCTACACAGAACAGTAAATCAATCAATCAATCAGTCAATGTCAACCATAGCTGTGAACTGCACTAGTGGGTATGTATACCCATGCACCCGATGTACTGTAAAGTCCCAAAAACAGTCCACTGTTCAACACAGCACTAGACAACGGGTTTAATGACACTACCCGCTGCCACCACAAAGTGTTTTCTTTTATGTACTGGTTTGGCGTAATGTTTATAGAAGACCCTGGATGATCTCCACCCAGTATATGAGCGGAGTCTCTCAAAAGTCCATATGTTGAAAGAAGTTCAACGAAGAAGCAACTTTCTCGGATCATGACCTGTGGATGTACTCTCAGTTGTCTTGAAGATAGGTTTGATCCTGAAGTTTCGCCTCTGAAGAGCTGTCCTCCCTTGAAGTTTAAGTTTCTTCGAAGATAGACCTTAAGACACTCTACTGGGCACAGAGAGGCATCTTCCTTCAATGGGCAGATTCTCCAAGGACCCCACCTTTTAGTGGGTAGCTCGTTCTTGGCAAGAAAGGCAGGATCAGGAAAAAGGTTCAGTTCTCCTTAGTCTAGGAACTGAATATGGCCTTCGTATCTGGATAAGGCCACTATTTCACTAATTCTAGCCCCTGAGGCTATTGCGAACAGAAAAATGACTCTCTGTGTTAAATCCTTAAGAGTACAATCCTCATTGTCTAGGTTCGAAGCATAGTGCGAGACTTTGTCCAAAGACCACGTGATAGGCTTTGGTGGGGCTGCAGGCTTGAGTGTAGCGCATGCTTTTGGGATCATATTAAAGATTTCACCTGAGAGGTCCACCTCAAAAGCGTACAGAAGTGGTCTAGCCAGGGCCAATTTACAAGAAGTAATTGTAGTAGAGGCTAGGCCTTGTTCGTGGAGATGTATGAAGAATGCAAGACAGAAATCTATCGATATCTTTGTTGCTTTCACAAAGGACACCCATTTCTTCCATGACGATTGGCATTGCCTCCTAGTCGAACTTAACTTGTACTCCTCGATGAAGTCAACTTTATCTTTCTAGATAGCAAACTTTTTGTTCGCTGCTAAGGCGAGAAAATCATGAGATATAGGTTGCTGGGTCTCGAGAAGGAAGCGTAGACAGTCTACTTCTGGACCAGTTGAGATAGCACTGGATTCGGCAGAGGAAACAGCTTCAGTTTCAACTCTAGGACTAGAGGGAACCAATTGCCTTTAGGCCACTTGGGGTCTACTACTGCTGCTGTCCTTCTGAAGGATCTTAGCTTGTCGAGGACTCTTAGCAAGAGATTGGTTAGTGGAAACAGGTAAATGCGATTCCACCTGTTCCAGTTGAGGGACATGGTATCCAACGCTTCTGCTTGAGGGTCCATGTAAGGGCCTATGTAACGAGATGGTTTCTTGTTGTCACTCGTTGCGAAGAGGTCGATCTGCAGTTCTGGTACTTTTTCAGAGATGAAGGAGAATGAGTCTGCGTCTAGGAACCATTCTGTCTCTATGGGCTTTCGCCTGGATAGAGCGTCCGTCATCACATTGGGGAACCCTTGTAAGTGAACTGCTGATAGGTGCCATCCCTTCCTCCTTGCCAGGTAGAAAATGGCTAGTATCACATGGTTGATGTGGGGTGATCTCGAGCCTTGTCGATTTAGACACTTTACTATCACCTCGTCCAGGACCAATCTGATGTGGATTAATCTGCGAGGAGATAATCTCTTCAACGTCAGGAATAATGCCATAGCTTCCAAAATGTTGATATGAAATGTTTTGAACTGGTGCGACCTATTCCCTTGCACTTTCTTGCCGTGAGGAATACCTCCCCATCCTTCCAAGGAGGCATCCGTGTATATCACCACTGATGGTTGAGGTGGTTGCTGGGGAATTGTCCGTGCTAGGCTCTTGACTGTTGACCACGGCCTTAATTGTGTGCGCAACAGGGTCGGGGTCAACCTTAGTTGATCTCTTCGAGCATTTAATGCGCATTTCCTCCAGATTCCGAACGCATCTTTCAAACGTGCCTTTAGCACAGGGTTTGTCACTGCTGCAAACTGGAGAGAGCCCAATACTCTCCTGTTGGCGTCTTTAAATCCTCTTGTGACGGATTAGTCTCCTGACAGATTCTTAGCCACTGGAACTGATGAGCTGGAGTGAGACGAGACTTCTTGCGGTTGATGTTGAAGCCCAGGTGTTCCAAAAACTGGATACTCTGTTGCCTGCTTGCAGACAAGTAGGCTTGGATGCTGCCCATACCAACCAGTTGTCTAGATATGCTACCACTTGGACATCTTCGGTGCGTAGCTGCTGGACGATTGTGTCTGCTACCTTCGTGAATATCCTTGTGGCTGTGTTCAGTCCGAAGGGCATTGCTCTGAAGACAAGCTTCCTCTTCAGTAGTTTGAATCCTAGGAAGGAGGAGAATAGGTGACTCGTCGGGAGATGCCAGTAAGCATCTGCTAGGTGTATTGAGACCGTGTACGCCCCTTTTGGCAGAAGGGTCCTTACGTGTTGCAAAGTAAGCATCTGGAACTTGTTGTTCTTGATGAACTTGTCGAGTGGAGACAAGTCTAGAATGACTGAGTTTGTCTGAGTCTTTCTTGGGAACACAAGACAGCCTTCCCTGGAACTTGATGGATTTCGCTTTCTTTATCACCTTCTTGTTCAAGAGTTCTGAGGTATATTCTTCCAACAAGCGGGTGGAGTATTGGAAGAATTCTGGAAAACGGGTTGAAGTTCATCTCCATTTCCACCCCGAGTTCATTTGGGATTAGGCTGTGGGCCCAGGGATTGAAGGTCCAGTGATCCCGAAAGTGATGAAGTCTGCCCCTACCTGGAACCCCTCATTGATTAGGGGGTCCTGCGGATTTATTTCCGTGACCACGTCTTCCTCGGCCCCGAGAGAAGTTACCTCCTGGAAAACATCTCTTGGGACCTTTTCCTCTCTGACTGGGGCGAAAGGAAGTCAACTGCCTATCAAAGGTAGGGTTAAATACTGGTGACTGGGCTACCTGTTTTTGAGGTACTATCTGGAAGGTGGTCTGAGGCATCGTGGTCATAGTCATGGCGGGGAGTTGTACAGGTCTACCTGCTCTCTTCGCCCTTTTGTTCTTGAGCTGGGGATCTCCTTCCTGGGAAGATTTCCTTTTTGAAGACATGCCCCAATTTTGGAGAAGGTTCCTGTTCTCCGTGGTTGCTCTCGCAATGTCCTCTTGGACCAGTTCCTGTGGGAAAAGATCTTTACCTCTGATGCTCGAGGTAATCAGCTTCCTTGGATCGTGTCTGTTGGTTGCTGAAGCCAAGACGAACTCTCTACAAGCTCTCCTCGCTCTGAGGAAAGCGTATAGGTCATTCACAAGGGTACCCATGTGAGATTTAGCCCGGAAGAGGAACATTCCTGGGGCATTATGTTGACATGCACTCATTTCTAAGCAGTTCTGATGAGAGAGGGAAGCCGCAAGTCTCTCCTTCGACTCCTGTTCCCTCCTCAGAATATGGTCTGGCAACTTCGGAAGGTTCTCCTCGCAGGTAAGCAGTGCTAGAGAGAATGGCTTGCATTCCTCTAGGGTCGGGCTGGGTTATCCCTCATCAACTGCCTTGATGGCAAAGTCTAGTGTTTTCTCCATAAAGGTGAAAGAGATGGAGGAAGGGTCAAGAAAGGTGGGGTGTTTCTTGCTCAATGCAGAGACTTTGGAGTTGGTATACCCGGCTCCCTTCAAGGCCTTCAGGAGGATGGCTTGCCCCTTCTCATGTTCGAATACGATGATTTCTTTGTGGACCGTTTCCTATCGTGTCGCATTTTCGGCCCGCAGTCTCACTTAGCACTCTGGATAGGCCGAAAAGTTAGGCCATAACTTAAGGTCTTCAATCTGCCTGGCTCCCAACTTCTCAGAAACGAACAGTTTCCCATTCAACATAGGCATATGCTCCGCATACCTCCAGGGATTAGTTTTGGAGCAGTGAGGGAGATCCGACACTAAGAGGCTTCTTAGAGGTGCCCTTGGTGGTTCCGAAGTGGTCCATCTTCTCCTGCAACAGCCTTTCCTGCTGCTTAATCGATTCCCGCATTGTCTCATGTTCCCGTTGGAACGACTCCATCATTCGTTGAAGAGATATCAGAATTTCTTCACTTGCATTAACCTGGGCAACAGGTTGTGGAGTTAGGGCCGAGGACGTTGACGGCAGAGGTTGGTATGCCGTCACGGCAAACTGAGGGTCATCTGTTGCCGTTTACAAGGATCCTTCTTCCTCCACTCGGGGAGGGTCCACGTTTTCTTCAGGGCCACCTTGCAGTAGGTCATCTTTGGTGTCGGTGGACATTTCTGACATCCTCTCTTGGTGGTGGATGTCCATGCCTTCTAGGGCCTTGTTAATGTCAGAGTCAATCTTCAGTTGTAAGAAGGGGGACCGGAGCTGTTCAGCCTTGGGGAACAGTAGGCACCTCAGGGAGTCATTGGGCAAGTATGGTCCTGTAGAATTCATTTGGAACTCTCTTACCCATTTGTGAAGGGTGTCCCTCGCTGTATCCCTGGACTCTAGGGTAACTAGGGGGCTTTGCCGAAGCTGTTGGCCAGCAGGGTTGAGCAAGTGGGGCAACCCTTTGGGTCCCAATACTTTAGGATTCCTGTGACGATGTAGCAGGGGGCCATGAGTCCTGCACTTCGTGTGACCACAAAAGTCTTTCCCTTTGTGGTTGCAGAACAATGCTCCACACTTCTCCATAGGGTCCTCCTGTAAAGTGAAAACCCCAATGAGTATTTTATGTTTTTCATATCAGTGATATAAAGGCATGCAGTTTATAGTAACAATAGTAATCCCTATTGTTTATGGTAGCTTAGGATAGTAAGCTTGAAAGGAAATCGAAAGGACACATATCTGTATTTCCTCTCCCAGGCCATTACTGAGACCTCTGTTAGTATTAATATTCAGTTTCCCTGATAGGGAGGATACAAGGTAGAGAAACTCTAGGAACTAGAGTTAGAGTTAGTAAATAGCTTCCACCTCAAGTATTATATTGAGACCATTCGGATATTTTAAGTCCTTGATGATCAAAGAAAACCATCTGAGTATTGAGGAAGTATTCGGACTGAACAGAATATCGTGGTCCCAACAATCGTCTACGATAGGAAACACAGAGTATGTTAGAAAACATGTGTACTACTGTATAGTTTTATACAGTAGTTTGCCGGCAGACACTGCCGGTGTTAGGCTAGTACCTGACGGTGCTAACTGATAGAGAGAGAGAGAAAGATTAATGAAGGAGAGTTTCCTACTTTTATGAATGAACATAACAGCTTGAAGTGTAGGAGGACTATAAGACCGCCTACTGTCTCCTTACCAGAATGAAAGTTCCAATGGAAGGGGAAAGAATATCAGATTCTGGCTCCCACCCATCCACAAGGGCCTGTTGCCGGCAATGAATGTGGATGGCAGCTCAAGAGAGAGCTGAGGACTTTCCAAATTAAGTTTGGTTTTCCACCGGTATTAACTTCCTGTGATTAAAGGGAGTCATCCTAACAAGCCGGAATGATTGTCAGGATACCGGTGAAAGAATCTTGTGACGGCATGACGTCACTAAAGGACAGAGGGGGAGGGGGTTGGGGGTCTTTTAGTTCGTTGATATCAGAGGTGGCGACAGGTATGCGGCCTTCCTTAAACAATGAGCTTGGGAAGCATGGCTTCTTGCGCTGACGACATTGTCAACGGCAAGACATGGGCACCCTGAGTATGTCACTATCTGAATCAAAGCCGGCGGCTGTAAGAACATCGTTCTACTCGACGGCTATGAAGAGAGACAGTGGCTGCCTGTAACGGCGGTGTCACTATGAGGGAGGAAGGGTTTAGCCTCTTCTCTCTGAGAGAATAAATATCGTAATTTGTCTATAGATTCTAGAGAATGTAACATCTCATACGAATCGAGAGGAAACGATAAGGGTGAGGCTAAACAGGGGCAATTACTTTACTAGCCTTGCTCTGGTAGGAGCCCGGGCCAAAGTAATCGGTACCACTGACGCTCCCGCCCGCATACGATAAATAAAGTCATGTAATAGAAAAAGGAATAATTTTCATGTATGCAAAGTCACAGTTTGTATAACTTGCTTAACTAGCTAATATTATAGCTTTAATACCGGAAGTGTCCCCCTACTAACTAAATAATATGCGAAATGTAACAGGCGACAGCAATCGTACAATGGCTGCCTCCGGTCTTGGCAACGCTCACCCAAAAACACTTTAATTATTGGAATTTAACTGTGAAAAGGGAGACTAAAATTACACACAGGAAAGAATAAATACTCAACTTTCCAGATGACGAAGATGCTGGAGATTGTATGTTGAAATTCCAAAAAAAAAAACTAGTAAAAAAACACTGGGCTAAAGGGGAGCACAACACTTACAAGCTACTACAATAGGAATGGCGTCACGGTACTAGTAGGGAAGGAGGTCCACCGGGTACTTAGAATGGCACCCCTTTCTTTTGCCACTCTTCCCCCCTTACATCGAAGCGTTAAATCTAATCGGGGTGAAGATTGCTATGTGTCGTCTCTAGTATACGTCCCCTGATTTTATGCGATATCCTTTATTGGATACTCGCGCCAGGAGTTGAGATCCTGGAGACCTTTGGTTTAATTTTCTGGGAGTGTCACTGTAGAAAATATCCCTTAGAAGGCTACCTATAGGAACCCTTCCATCAGGACGACATGGCCTGAGCCCAAACAGACAATAATGATTTATGACGTGGATGTGTAAACTTATTCCACATACTTTTGCACTAACCTGCCGGCTGGTGAAAACACAATCTAGTCCCTCTTGAGTGTAATAGTGAAGTCGATTCTTGTCCCGTTGGTGAATATGCAGCTATGACTACAGCGATGCCAATAATGCTTTCACTCCAGCAGTGTGTCCAAGTTTCTGCTCTGTTGTATTCTGATGATCCTCCTACCCCTCTCCCAACAGCAATGCACCAGCCTCCTCTCAAGCTGTTGTTCAGAGTAGACCCAGCCTGATATCTATGAGCCGATAACAATATTAAATGGCTCAAGCGACTGCAAGCAAAAGAGGTTCTGAGTGTGCCAACCTATTGTCATATGTAAGGGCATAGCTTACCAGTGCATAACCACTGGCAACCTCCATCTCCAATGCCTTTGCTCAAGACTACGAAGCCCTTCAAGTGAAGTACGATGGTAAATCAAAGCTTAAAGGGTCAGGATATTTGTTAAGAACTCACTTTTTATTGTTTTCTTTATTTTCTATATAATATCATTACCATCCGTTACTAATCGAATGCAGGACAAAGGCCTCAGACATGTCCATCCAATCCCATCTGTTTATTGTTTTCCTATGCCACTCTGTACCCACAAATTTTCTTAGTTTGTCAATCTATCTTTTTCTCTTCCTTTGCTTCCTATTCAATCTCTAGGACCCATTCTATTATTCTTCTTGTCCCTCAACTCTCTTTTATTCCTCATTATATGTCCTAACCATATCCCTTTCTTTTTTTCTTACTTGTAGTTAGAATATCCTCTACTTTAGTTTCCTCTCATATCTATGCTGCCCTTTGTCTGTTTCGAAGTGTTATTCGCATCATTTTTCGTTTCATAGAGCTTGAATTGTAATTAGCTTATGTTCCAAGGCTTAAGTAAGGCTCCAAGTTTCTGACACATAAGTTAATAGCGTTGGGTCCATCTGATTAATTATTTTTCTTATTAGAGTAAGGGCCATTTTACTGTTCATAAGCTCATTTTGTTTATTAAAAGATCTCTATTCCATGCTTATCCTTCTTTTAATTTTGGTCACATGTCTTGGAGAAATACCTACTGTTTGTCCTAAGTAAGAATATTCATCAACAATCTCAGGAGGTTCATCCATAACCTGTATTTGTGGTGTCTCTACGTTTTCATTGAATATTATCTTAGTTTTACTCATATTCATTTTCAGTTTTACATTTCTGCTCTCTTTATTCAAATCTTATCATTTGAAATTTTTACTATGAATGACTAAAAAGAACAATGTCTGCAAATATCAAGTTTTCAAATTTCAAACTTAATCTACTTGCCTGTTTCAGTATTCATGTTCTTTATTTAAGAAGCATTTTTAATATAATTTTAGTACCTACATTTTTATAGAACCGATTCTTAATCAGTTCTAACTTTTTTGTATTAATTTTTTTTTTGCAATATAAGCAATGGTAGGAATGATTCCCATTTTTTATATATAGGTTTTGATGATTTTCTATCTTTTCATATATAAATAATATTCATCCATAAAAAATGTAGTTTTGAGTTTTCTCTGAAAATCTCATTTTTGAGATATCAGCCTTTAAGGGTCTTTTTATAGAAATCGTCTGATTAACATTATTAGGGTTTTAGGGATAATTATACTTCACCACTAGGGATCATAAGGACATAATTATATTTCAGGGTTATTTATTAAGGAGTGGTGAGCATCACCCCTCAAATTGAGAAATATATACTCTACATATACCAAATACCTACACACTAGTAAGATATTGCTATTATAATATATTCTTGTCAGGTGACTTTTTGGACAAAATTTGTTCTTCAGGCGTGGTTAACTGTCGTCTTTGGTACTACATACATCTTTCAGCATAAATATAACATAAAAATTGTACTTGAAGTAACAAAGAAATACTTTTAGTGGTAATTTCCCTCAACACTGTAGATTATAAGATCATTCTCAGCATATTTACTAAGCAGTGGTGAGCCCTTTCCCGTAAATCTCGAAACATATACGGTTTATTCATATCTGCATATTTTCTGGGCAAATTTTATGCCTGGAGCACATGTAGTTGCCGTCTCCGACACATTTTTCATCGTTCGATATAGAGTTAGTTGTTGACTTGCCACCAATGTGACTTACGACTGCGACTTTAGGACCAATCACTTTTTTCACTGTGATGATGTCACTATTGATAAGTAACCTTGAAATATGATGATTAAGATCTTGTGGTCTCCTGTGGAGAAATATGTTATATCTTTATTAAATGGTTGATTGGGAACTTGTTGTTCTGGGAAAGTCTCCTTGCAGCAGGCAACAAGGAACAACAAGGGAGGATATTAATGGGTATATATGAAAATTAATAAACGAGCAAGTTTTCTCACATTGTCAGGTTTTAAGGGTGGAGAGTGAATCCCCTTTTTTATGTGATGAGCGAGGTCGGGAGAAAAAGCTGATAGCCCTTGAATAAAGGGTCTTTGTTGGATATTTTGAAATAGACTACATTCTAATAAAGTATATATCTATATTTTGATGGCTTTTTAAATTTTTACGATGAAGAGATGACCCTAGTTTCAGTATCAGGTAATAGCATGGAGTTGGTGAATGGGTCTCCTGTTCTAAGCCAGTTTTATGATTTTACTAGGAAATCAGGGACTAAATGAGTAACCAGTTCACTGGAGGTATTGGCAGCTCCAGTTAGTGCAAAAAAAACGATTGATTAATTTGGTAAAACATTTAAATGTAAATCCCTGTCAAAATCCTGCTTGATGGATTGTTTAAGGTAGATTTGCATGAAAACAAAGTAGTTGGTGGCTAAAACTTCAAATCTTCAAAGAGGTGGATCAGAAAGAAATCCAAGAGGTTCAGGGTTATCTGGCACAGAGTTCTATCATTACAAAAGCTATTCATACTTTATACACTTACAGATATTATCTGGGGGAAGAAAACACTTACAGATATTATCTGGGGGAAGAAAACCTCTTTTAGCCAAACAAGTATGTACAGTAATATTGTTACCTGAGAAGTCTCTTAATTATACCGTATACAGAGAAAATCTAGGTCTGATGGTTCTGAGTCAAAAAGGAGTAAGGGAATATACTCCTACTCCTACTCACTGATGCAGTTATGCTATTTGGGGGGAATTTGGGTTATGACTTTTGTCTTAGATGTTAAAGGAGTGAAAACCATGTACTGTTGGATCACAATGGAACAACAAGCATGGCTGTCCCTATAGGATCTTCAAATCAAATGCTACTGAGTCTAGGTTCAAGGCATTTCATCTAATTGCTTGAGAAATCTCTGTTGAAGACACATAGAGCAGAAGGTTATGATTATCTTTCAACACAAATCTGTCGTCTTGGAGATCTGGAGTGATTATGGGGATCTCATAGCTCGAGGTCTTGTCTATCCTGATATCCTTGGTATCCTGGGCTATTTGTTTTGGAAAGGTGTCCAACACCACATTGAGAGAGTGACTGGTTGACTGTATTGGAAATAAATTCTTCTGAAGGGTCTTCATAATTGGAAGCATTACTGCACTCAGTTCTTGAGAGAAGTCTTCCTTTCTAGAGACAGCTGAAAACTGCCTGCTTGTCAAGGAAGATATTTATTGAGTGACTTCCATTTTAGAATGAACTGTTTCAATGTTAGAAGTATTGCTATCAGTTCACTGATTTATGTGAAATGCTGCAAACTGAGAGATTAATTTCTGGAACGTAGGTCACCTCTGTAGGACCTCCCCAACCGGACTTTAATTCATCTCTGAAGAATCATGGATAATGGTGGATGGACAAGTGAAGAGCTCTTTTCAAGTTCCAATGATCTGAGAATCCTTTTGCATCAAATGAACAAATGGAAACATCGTTTGCCCCCAATTGAGGTCTTGTAACCAGGTCTCTAGAACCATGTATATGATGAAAGCAACGGGAGGAGGCCTAAAACACTTTCCAGTTGCTCTCTGAAGGAAAAAGCATCCTAAAGAAAAGACCAAGTGTTAGTTGATCAGAAATCCTAGATACAGAAGAACTTGGACATAATTTGTGAATGTGAGGCATTTTACTCACATAGAACACAGACTTTGCTAGTTTTGTGAATAACCTTGTAGGTTGGAGCATATCGAGACCAGATGTCATTATTCAGAGCCTGTATGAATTTCTCCCAAGCCACAACCCTATGTAAAGGCTGAAAATAAGGATCGACATAGATCTATAGTTTTGACATGTTGCATCTGGTGTGTTTGTTGAGATGAGATTTTGAGGATCACGCTTCTCTTAGTTAAGCCCTACCTCAGTACATTAAGGAAAACGACTCACCACCTTTGGTTGAAAATTTGGAAATTTGGGTGATTGCATTTTTGTATTTGAGAATGTCCATATTTCATGTTTTGAATAGCATTTTTAATGAAAACAAATTATTTTATAGCTTAAAAGTTTTTTCGATATATTAGCGCAAAAGCACAAGGTCCCTTGATCAACCAGTTTCTGACTTGGATATGTATTTATTTACCTCATCCTCACAAATTTTAGGGAAGACTATTTTAGTGTATCATGTGCCCACATTACATAACACCGGTTTTTGTGATTCTTTAGGACTAGATTATCAGTCTTCGTCTGTTCAATATGAGAGCCGTAAATAAAAATCATTGCTCTTATGTTCCTCTTAAATCCTTTTCTGTTTGCTTAAATATTTACATTTTTTGTAAATATAATTTGCACAGAACCATACACAACCAAGAATTAAGGCTTGTTTATGAGTGTGCATTTTGTACATGTATTGTTTATTATTGTATATTTTCTGGGATTAGCCTTTCCACTGGTTAGTAAGTACTAAGTAACCCTGAAACATCAGGATTATGTCCTTATAATAATAAATAAAAGGAAAATTACAGCCGTGAAAACCCTTAGTTATACATCCTAAAGAGATATGGCATTTTATTACCGACAATCTAAAAAATTCCTTTTAAAATTCTGGAAACTTCCATATGAAAAATAGACTCAGTTGAAAGTGCTTACTATATATTGTTCAATATTACTATACATGTAAAAAAAAAAAAAAGTTTAAATGATGTCAAGATTCCCTGATAAGATTTTTGTAAAAAGTAAATTTTTCATTTTTTTTTAAATGAAAGAAATCTATTGTGAAACAAGAAAGTAGTTTGTTAGATGAATGATATTGACAAACAAAAGAATTAAGAGTTTGAAGTAACCTGGTAATAACAGTGTTTTAATGGGTCTGAGTCTTCCTCCTTAAAAGTTAATACTGAAAATTTTGAAAGGGCTTTTGGTCAGGAATTCTTTGTCAAACTGGTCTGTATTCCCACTGCCAGCCCAGACCATTGGAGGCAATGCTCTGTATTATATGAAGACACTTGCATTGTTCTAGAAAATTAAGGTAAATCATATGCTATATGCTCGCCTAAACTGTCTTGTAATATAAACAATAGCTACTTGAATATTTATGGTATTTACACTTTACACTTATCCTTCTCCTTCATGGTTTATATGTTATAATTTTCCTTGAATTTGCTATTTGCTATAAAGGAATTTTAATCATAAACATATGCATGTATGCTCACCATGTAATATTGCATACAAAATTGAACTTGAACTTATGTACAGTATAGTCTTGAATAATATGAGTTATTCAACATACGGTCTGAGACTTCTTGATGCAGACTTTTTGGTGTAAGACAATTTGGCGCACGCTTTCTGGCACATGACATTCTAGCGCAGGACTCTGTTTATTCTTCAATAGAATCCCTGAATAAATCTAGTCTGTATTGATTATAATAAAAATTAAATTAAGGTTATAGATGGTAAAATAAAAAACGTGTCTAGGCCCATACTGTATACAAATTTATAGAAAGATTTACAGAAAGATAGATTTTGTTTTCAAGTAACGGAATTTAGATTATTTGGCTAATTCAAGAAATAAATTAGCTTTTAGATTAAAGTACTATTCGTTTAATTTACCATTCTATGAAAATGTCAGTAAGTACACAAAGTGAAAGTGGCATTAAACAAAAAAACAAAAAAAAAATATTGAAGCTATTTGGCTTCAATTTTGTTCCTGCTTTCTCTCCGTTGATCTCAGTCACAAATTCACAAGATAATTTTTTTTTTTTTGTGACTGCTGGTGATTTGAGTTTCCAAAAATTTTCATATATACCCATTATAGTTCCAAGAATTTTATGCTAAAAGGAAGAGAAAAAGTACATAGCGACTGCCTTTACGTATTTGACAGATTAGCCCTCGTGATCATTCAATAAAAATTTGGTGATGTGAAATGAAAATTCATGCAAAGGCAGGATACACACTTAGGATGGTGATTGTTATTATCATCATCTTGTTATTTATTCACTGTATATAAGCGTAAATAATTTCTTTGATTTGAAACAGCCGGGGCAGAAAGTCCCACGCCAGAAAGCGTGCACCAAAAAGTCCCATCTAATGCTACCAAGGTTGAAAGTATTGTACAAACAATATTAAAAGTAATTGCCACTAATTCCCTGGATATAGGATGTTCCACATATATATATATATATATATATATATATATATATATATATATATATATATATATATATATATATATATATATATATATATATATTTACAACAGTGAATTGGGACTAATTATATTTAATTCCTTCAAGAGGACGCCTATTAAAGAAGATGGAACCATTCATGATCAAGTTTATATTTTCCTTTTCCTTCGGTTTTTTGCATGTAACTATCACTATTCTTCGTGGCTTTTGCATTTTATATATATATATATATATATATACATATATATATATATATATATATATATATATATATATATACATACATACATACATACAAAGAGTCCTTCAAGGTACAAACCTTCAAGTTTATGAACGCAAATTACCTTATGCCAATATATGTTTGTAAACTCCGTGTAGTTATAATTTTGAGATAACCGTCACTCCCGACTGGTACCCGATGCCGCCACTGCCCCCCAGGCCGGGCAGCGAAATTTTTTTTTCCAAACAGGAGTGCAAATTGGGGCGGGGCTTCGTGAGCAGAAAACAGATTTAAAGGGTAACTCCTTTATTACGGCTGCATTAAGGTTTGATGGGTAACTAGCTCATTAAAGTTGTGATCAGTAATTGTATCCATAAAGAACTGAAATGTTTATAGACAGCTTAATAATAATGATGCCAATATTCTCACAGTAGAATATACAAAAATAGCGCAGGGATACTTTGTCTGGTTTCACAAAAAGAGCGTAGTACAGTATGTTTATCAGTTTGATATTTTTGAAGAGAAGTAGGTTGGCTATAAGCTATGCAAAAACAGACAAATGCAAATATTAATCGAATTGAAAACTTTGCAAGGTAAGAAAAGTAAGATAATCACAAAAGAATACATAACAATATTGGCATTGCATTGCAGCAATAAACATCTTTTCTAAGAAAAAATAATTGTAAAATTTTCTCAGGTAACTAACATAAATCAGTTATATCATAGAATGTGATATGAACGTAACTAATATATATATATATATATATATATATATATATATATATATATATATATATATATATATATATATATATATATATATATATATATATAGGATCCTTTCAAATTAGTGACAAAACAAAAGTGACAAAAAGTCATTAAAGGAGTGTCGTATCAGAGGAGATATATGGGTTAAAATGATTTTGCTCTTAACACCAATTGCTTACCGTCTTTCAGATAAGTAGGCTTACATATATAAACCTAAACATTGAATCGAAATATAGTCTAAAGATATTTAAATGTTCATTAAAAATAGATAAAAAATAACGTTTGTTAACTTCATTATCATTAAATAAGCAAAAATACTTAAAACGTCAATTTTCAAAATGTAGAAGATAAAAAAACACACTTGACATTCAACAAGCTCGTCGTCATTATGATGACTATTACAATAACTAAAATATAAGTTGTGAGCAATTCCTTGAATATAATCATTTATCGAGACAACTCTCTTTCTCCTTAAAACTGTTCCGAGCTTATTTTCTCTTTGAGTTTGCTCCCTCTTCTTTTCCTCCGATAAATACTTGTACCTCTTGGACTCTGTGAGGGTCTTCCTTGAATGAATTCTTGAATCATCGAGTAAACTCCCATGTGGTATCCTTCAACGACTATCTCAAATCTCCTGTGCCAAGTCTTTATATTATTTTTTGGTCATGGGAGATTGCATTCTAGCAGGTGATAAATGCTCCAAACATCTGCATTAAATCTTGGGGATGGGATACACCTTACTTTTAACAGTTATGTTTAAGTAACGGCTATGTCTATCATTGTATTTATGAGTATTAACTTTATTACCACTGAAACCGTTACGTGTTATGGCACTTTTTTTGGGCTCAAGCCATGTCGTGCTGATGGAAGTTCCTTCATTAGTAGCTTCCTAGGTTATATGTGACTACAGTGATATATCCCAGAGAATTTACCGAAGGTACCCAGAATTCTAACTCCTGGAACGAATATCCCTTAAAATTCTAAGAAGGGATATCGCGTAAGGACGTAATGGCACACCTCATAGCAATCTGCACCCCCAGATAGAGTTTTACGTTCGAGGAGGTGTGGCAAAAATAAAAGGGGGGCCCTTCAAAGGCCATCCCCGTTCCCTACTACTAGCGATAGTACAACAGCACCATCCTTACGATAGTGGTCATTCCTTTATTTTTAGCGATTTCGCTCGGTGGTATTTTCCAGTGATTGAAATTATTTCGATTGGTTAAAGGATTACTATTATTATGCTTTCTTCATCTTCTTCCGCCTTCGGAAAGTTGAGTATCGGGTCTTTACTTTGAATATGTTTTAGCTCTTGTTTCTCAATGATATTGAGTATTTATTGTGTTTTTAGAGCTAGGTCATTTACTGGAGGCGCCATGGGCGCTGCCATTCTTAGGCATGCGTTATTTAGTTAGCGGAACGACTTCCAGTTTTTAAATAGCCTTATTTAATTCTTGTAATTAATTAGCTATTTTAGCATATTCTTGTGAAGATGTGATTATATGCATAATTATTTCATTTTTCCTCTGTCGTTCGTATAGTTAGAGTTTCGGTGATTTAGGTAACCGAGAACTCGTCTAGCTTAGTTAGCCTAACCTAGACACTGTCTATATGTTCTACATTCCCCGATTACCTTTGTGTTTTGTTTTCATTCCATTGGAGACTGACTTCCTGTAATGTTATGAAACTTCTCACGTCTCTTCGGAGACTTGAAGGTAATCCCTTTCCCTCTGAGTGTAGTCCCAGACTACAACCCATATGGCCGTGCCTGATTATTATTCAGACATGGCTGACCTGGGGTTTGGTTTCTGCCTATCCCCTTAACCTTTGGTTGTGGATATACCAGCAGGTTTTTTGATTTGGTCAGAATCTCAGAGTATTTAGTCTTTTGTCGTTGACCTTCCGACAGGGTGAGTTGGTTGTATGATACCTTTACTCCCCTGCCGACAAGGTTACCGACAATGGAGGTTAATCCTCCGTAGTCGCTTTGGTTACGGTAGTATACCATTTTCTCCTTGCGACTGAAAGACTAGTCTTGTGCCACAGTTCCATGGGCTGAAAGTAATTCCCTTTTAGCCTAAGATAACGTGGCACTGGAATCCTGTTTCTCTTTGTGGGAGGAGGCGCAGTGCCGTCCCCTCCTATTGACTGTGTCGGCAGTCTCTGGGTTGGAGAACTGAGTCTCTCCTAGCACCCGGATTCTGTCGATACCATATAGAAACAGAGTTCCTTTTATAGGTGCTAAGACTGTCAAGTTTGACAGTTCCTTTCACAATTGTTACAGGACCCTTTTCCCCTTCCCCTCTATCCTTTTTATTGGTTTATCCATTGTCTTTTAGGCTGACATCCTGCATCCTTACCTTAACGCCAAGATTCTTGGACATGATGTGTCTTACTATGCGAGCGGAATTTTTAGATTTATTTCAGAAGCAGGTCTTCTGAAAACTATTTAACTATTTTAATGACTTCTTAATTTTTATGGTTTTAATCGAATTCTCTTTTAATTTTCATATACAGTAAATGGTATCGGCGTCAATGACCTTAGATGTCAGGATGCCAGAAAACTTTCAATCAATCAATCAATAACGGAAGAGTGCTGGATGCAGCCAGACTACCTCTCTCATCTTGGCATACTGCCTCCTGCCGGCCTGGCCGGCAACCAAGATGGCTGCCGACAGGCATGGACTGTCGGCAGCTGCCGACGTTGCTGGCGGTTGTCGGTATGATAGCCTTTTGCCGGCATGGCCGGCAACCAAGATGGCTGCCGACAGTCATGGGTTGCCGGCGACTGCCGACATGATAGCCTTTTGCTGGCCTGGCCGGCAACCTAGATGGCTGCCGACAATCATGGACTGTCACCAGTGGTGCCCATGATGGCTGTGAGTGGTTAGTCCCTTCGGTCCCCGAGGTTCTCAGTCCTCCCTTGGACTGTATCTATAGGTTCTGTTGCCTGTATGCTGCCGGCGGGGCCGGCAACGCGGCGCGCCGACTGTACCAGTACTGTCGGGGGGTTGCCGGCAACAGTACTGTAGCTATATAGAAGCCTGAATGTTACATTCTCCTCTTCTATTAGAACCTTCTTTCGGAAAAAAGGTAGTCTTTTAGACTTTTCTTCCTTAATTACTGTATATAGTTACAGTAAAGGATAGCCCTTTTTTCCATACTGTCTCTCTCTGTCTCGCTAGGTCTGCAAGGTATGCAGACATATCCTAGCCAGACTGGCAACATGCCTGATATACTGCTGTATAGGTTATACAGATAGCCAGTATATCTCAGTATAGAATATACTGTAGATAGAAAACTACTATATTTCTTATACTAGTGGTTATTTCCAATATATTTTGGATATCCAATTCGGGCAATTGGTGAGCCTAATCCTATATTGAATGAATATTATTTCCTCAATATCCTGATTAAAAATCAGTTTAGGATTATCCTGCAATATTAAATACTTCAGGCAAGAGTAATACACTCCTATCCCGTAAAGGGTACAGCCCTTTTTTCTTTGAGTCCCTGATCAGGAAACTCTATGATTTAATATAGTAGGAAGACTACAGCAAATGACCCGAGTAGGATGTACAATTATATGTCTTTATTTTCCTGTTCCATCTTGTGCTAGATGGACCCTACTGTCATATGCTGCCTTGTAGGCAGCATAATGATAAGACTGCATTACATAGGTACAGTAGTCGATATTTTGCAATTTAGAAACTACAGTACCATGATACAGTAGTATTTCCTAACTTACTTTGGGTATCCTTCAGCGAGTTTTCTGCTGATACCGCTTATATATTGAAGGAATAATTTCTTCAATAGTCTGATTTGAAATCAGTCATCCTGACCCCACAGTATTAACAATTTTGGGATAAGTTAATTGATACTTCTCTACCCCTAAGGGTAAAAAACCCTTCTACTTGGATTTTCTCACAGAGAAATCTCAATGTAAGTTAATACTGAGGGGAGGTAACAGCATTCGCGGAGGTATACAGGTATGTATCTCCTACTATCCCTTTATAGCTTCTATCCTAAGCTATTCTGTTGTAGATGACATTTACATGTTGATTATTTAAGTAATAATCCATTGTATACTCATTTGGTTTTCCTTTCTTTACAGAATGAACACCAGATAGCCTACCATGTACGGCATTCCACTGCAGAGCCAAGGGTAAGGATTTTTTTGGTCATAATACTTGCAGGTTGCATGCCCCCTGCAATATTATTTCCGGATCCCTACATTATTGGAACCCACAGAGTTGCAATATATGCTGGACATTGATGTTTGAAGGTTTTGATAATCCCAAGTCTACAGAGACTAAGGATATAGCGCAGTATAAATTACGTAACTGAGTGAGAGGCTTCCAAAAGATCTCTCCGGGACCTTTCCTACCTAATGATAGGATGCGTAAGGTATTATTTCCAGAGCTAAGTGAGGAAATAGTAGTGCCTCGGGAGTCAACTACGTTTCCTGATGGCGAGAAAACCTTTGGGATCGAGGGCAAGAAGTGCCCTAAGGTAGAAGAGAAATATGTTGTGTCGGACTTTCGATGTCAACATCTTCGTCTTTTACCCCTCTATTGGATAATGTGGTACAATTATGTATCCAACTGAAGAATCAGATAGAGAGCTTTAGTAAACAAAGCAAAAAGCAGGAAGTAAAACACAATATAGAACCTCGTAAAGCTCCTCTTGTTGCTCCCCACGGGTCAGTTAAATGACCCATGAATCAAGATCTTCCTTCATGCTCCATAACCAATCTCCTCTGGAGGTTTGCGGAGCAGATGTCGATTTCAAATGGCAATCTCTTCATCTCAGAGAAATTAGGTAATGTTCCTTTGGACAAAATCCAATTTTGGCCAAGCTTTGAGGCTTTCCCTAATTGTTGGGTTCGACTGAGGTTCGAACCAAAGACAAGAGAAGGAACAGAACAAAAGGAGGTCATTGTTCTTGACCATGATAAGGCACACTATCCTTTCAGGTAATTTGAAGAAGGCGTGTTATTCAGAGACGATGGTATTCTCACTGAATAACATACACTCTTCCTTTCTTGCTCCTGCTTCACTCTCCTTCCCCTTTATGGGGAAGGCATTTACTTCCGTTACCAAAGCTGTAGAGGCGGGTGAGTCATGTTCCACACTCGATCGATGAGTGCAAGCCTTTGTCACCAGCTTTTCCAGGACAGGAAAAGGATTGGAAGGAAGTCCATTTGACATTTTCAGTAGGAAAATTAGACAAGGATGTCGCAAGTCGACAATTCAATGTATGTCTCCCTAAATTGTCCGATTTGCTCTTGTTTAATGAACACGAGTCAAAGGAGAGACTGGCGACATCCCTTTCTCTACAAAACTACATAGAGTTGTGTTCAACCTACGAAAACACCCCAGACATGCTCATGGTCTTAGCCAAAATGCATATGGCTACCTTGGTAAAGGACCTTTACGCCTTGGTGAAGGCTAGGAGAGCATGTAGAAAGTTTGTGTTTGCTGCTGCAACGGTGAAACACGAAACAAGGAAGCTAATATCTTCCAACATCTGGGGTAAAGATCTCTTCCCACAAGAGGTCATTAAGGAAGTAATTAAGAATGCCACCATGGAAAACATAAGTCTTCCCCAAAAATGGGGCATTCCCTCAAAGAGAAAATCTTGCGTTGTTGTTGGTCCTCAACCTAAAAAGAAGATCGAAAATACTGGAAATATCCGGGCTGCTCAACAACAGCCCATCATTCTAGTGACCAAGATGCTACAGGCAGATGGTCAAAAGTCTAAGCCTACTGACAGTTCGAAGCATAAAGACGCTTCGGCTAGGAGGAACATACCCTCAGGATTGCAGGACCTTCGATCCTTCGGTCCAGAGCCTATTCGAGATGAGCCATTGATGGGAAACAGAAATGTCCCTACTTTTATCTCCTTACCTTCTCCTACAGTTTAAAACCTTCTCGGAGGAGTATACCTGAGAGCTATAGAGCATACAGGTAGTAAGAAAGCTACGGCTCATCGAGTTCCAGGGAAGGCTATTTTGTGTTCACGAGGACTCAAGAAATCTCTGAGTCATTCTGAACCTGTCGCCACTCAACAAGTTCATAATAAACTGCAAGTTCTGAATGTTAATCCTTCTGAACATATGGACCCTGATCCAAATAAGGGTGTTCGTAGTCTTGTCAGACCTGAAAGGTGTCCTCTGGAACCTTCCAGTCAACCACCCCCCTTCCTCCTGCCTAGGATTCATGTCACGGAGAGTAACATTCATCCTAGAATAGATACGTATCAGACTCACAGTCCTAAGTATCTTCATAGTGATGACCCGGTTCCTGGGACTTCACATATGCAAGATATGCTTCTAGAAGTCTTGACTTTCTCCAGCTCTAGGGTTTCGATGGCTAAAAAACCATCGAAGGCCTCAGTCACATCAACTCTCTTTTCCCTCGGGATTTTAAAAGGAGCTCGCGAGGTGTGTCAAGAGATTCAGCTAATCGATCAGATTCTCAAATTGCCAACAAGGAAAAGTGCTAAGCTTTCCCCAGTTCGCAATAGTGACAGACATAGTGCAAAGAGCGCATCGGAAAGGTACGTTAAGAGCCTGGAGAAAACACGCATCAAACGCTCGAAGAGATAAAAAAAGACTGAGATCGGTCCCTCTTTAATCGCTTCTTTAACAAAAGTTAAAACACGAAAGTCCCAGGACTCTTCTGGTCTTTCGTGGGCAGGGAAGCCCCCTCCACACAGATCAGACTCCCCCCCACGTCTGAGCTGGTACACCAAAGCGATAATAAGACGTCACAATCGAACGTCTCGTACAGTCTTAGTGAAGTTACCCATCCTTTTCCTAAAGGGAAGGCACCTAACAGCAGTTTATTTACATCTGATCCACGATGTGACGGTGGATACTCTATCACGATCCAAGGCGATAGAGTTTGAATGGTCCATGGACGCAGACATATTCCCTCCCAAATGGGAACAAGTCCTGGAACTGCAGTTTGACCTCTTCATCACGAGCGTCTTCAAGAAACTACCTCGCTAAATAGCCCCATACGAGGATCCTCTAATGGGGTTGATAGACTAGTTGAGGCCGGTCCTAGCTCAGATCCTAGGTATATTTCCGAAGGTTCAGAAATTAACTTCCTTCGGTTTATCACAGAGAACCCAAACCCTTCATTTCATGAATTGCTTGCTCTAGCGGTTAGAAAAAGGTTTGGGATCTCAGACGGCAATATAGAATTCTTAGAAGAATACAAGGCTAAGTCTACTAGAAGACAATATGAGTCTTCCTGGAAGAAGTGGGTGGAGTTTGTTAAATCAAAAGGACCGAAAGAAATTTCTATGAACTTCTGTCTGTCCTTCTTTGTCCACCTTCATAGCCAGGGGTTGGCAGCCAATACGATAAATACGTGAAAATCTGCTTTGACTAGACCTCTCCTATATGCCTTCCAAGTGGATCTGGCAAATGAAATCTTTAACAAGATTCCGAAATCATGTGCTAGACTTAGGCCTGCAGCACCACCTAAGCCCATCTCTTGGTCTTTGGACAAGGTCTTACATTATGCCTCATCGGTGAACAATGAAGATTGTTCTCTTAAGGATCTAACCCAAAAGGTTATTTTCCTGTTCGCAATAGCCTCTGGAGCTAGAGTTAGTGAAATAGTGGCTCTATCGACAGATGAGGGCCATATTCAGTTCACAGATTTAGGAGAACTCAATCTCTTCCCTGATCCATCATTTCTCGCTAAAAACGAGCTACCCACTAAGAGGTGGGATCCCTGGAGAATCTGTCTTCTGAAGGAAGATGTCTCCCTATGTCCTGTAGAGTGTCTAAAGGTCTATCTTCGTAGAACTTCAGACTTCAGGGGAGGACAGCTCTTTAGAGGAGAAACTTCGGGATCAAATTTATCTCTAAATCAACTAAGGGCGAAGCTCACCTACTTTATTCGTAGAGCGGATCCGGACAGTACTCCCGCAGGTCATGATCCGAAAAAGATTGCTTCATCACTGAACTTCTTTCAGTACATGGACTTTGAGCGTCTTCGTTCATACCCTGGATGGAAATCATCCAGAGTGTTTTACAAACACTACGCAAAACAAGTGCATGAACTGAAACACTTTGTAGTGGTGGCAGGTAGTGTTTTAAAACCTGCCCCCTAAATTTTGTGATACACTATTTTTGGTTTGGGTCCTCGCTTGTCCTCGGACATGCTCTGGATAGGAATCATCCAGGATGTTCTACAAACACTATGCTTTGCTAGTCCATGATCTGAAGCAATATGTGGTGACGTCAGGTAACTTATTTACTCTGCCATTTATTCTACGATAAACAGATAATTACTGGGACTGTCAATTAAGGGGAGAGGAAGTCATCCTTTTTAAGTATGTGTTCTTTTATTCAAGTGTTACCATGGTAACACTAGCATTGTTCTAAAATCCCAGGTGTGGAATTATACAGATATCTCTAGTGCCGGTGTACGAAGTACATAGGGCAGTTGATGGTAACCAGTACAAGTTTTATGAAGAGTGGTTATCTTTTACCTTCTCTTCAATCTAAGAGTGGCATTTCTTGACTTCATTCCCTCAAGAAAGAAATACGATTCCTGTACTTGTTTCAGGTTTAATCCCATTGTCAGACTACATTCGTTTTGCTAACTATCTCTTGTAGTCATTTATTAGAAATAAATGTCTATTTGAATGTAGTGCGTCCATCTTCGCCATACAATTGTATCTATACATGCCAGACTTTTTATTTACCTAGAATGCATCCTTCACATATTTGTATGCATCTAAGGTTAGACATAAGAGACACTGTTGTCTTTTTGGTCAAATATACAACTTGAGACTATTTGTATATTCAGTGGGTACTTAGGTTTGGTCATACTATTTATGTTAACCTTGAAATCCCTTTTCAACTGTCTAGATGACTCTTCCCTGTAGGAGGCAGGAAGCACTAATATTGTTCATGTTTAGTGATGATGACATATAACAGTATTGTCACTTGTCTCATATGGTCAGTATGACCATTGAAAAGGTTAATATAAGGTTTAGGCACTGATGGAAAATCCACAGATTCATTAATGCTCTAGTATGCTTCCATCAGCACGACATGGCTTGAGCCCAAAAAACGGATTTTGAGCGAAGTGAAAAATATATTTTTGGGTGAGATAGCCATGTCGTCCTGATGGACCCACCCATCTCTTCTGTAGAAGAGATCTTCAGTTTCCCTCCCGTAGTATTGTATCTGTTACAGCCTATGCTCAATGCTACAAGGAATGACCACTATCGTAGGGATGGCGCTGTTGTACTATCGATAGTAGTAGGGAACGGGGATGGCCTTTGAAGGGCCCCCCTTTTATTTTTGCCACACCTCCTCGAATGTAAAACTCTATATGGGGTGCAGATTGCTATGAGGTGTGCCATTACGTCCTTACGCGATATCCCTTCTTAGAATTTTAAGGGATATTCGTTCCAGGAGTTAGAATTCTGGGTACCTTCGGTAAATTCTCTGGGATATATCACTGTAGTCACATATAACCTAGGAAGCTACTAATGAAGGAACTTCCATCAGGACGACATGGCTATCTCACCCAAAAATAGATTTTTCGCTTCGCTCAAAATCCTTTTCTTATGTCACTTTTAGTGCATGATCATATATATGGCTAGATTTGTTGTTCTCTCTCTCTCTCTCTCTCTCTCTCTCTCTCTCTCTCTCTCTCTCTCTCTCTCTCTCTCTCTCTCTCTCTCTCTCTCTATATATATATATATATATACATATATGTGTGTATGATTGTGTATGTGTTGTAAATACAGTATATGCATGTATAAACATACACGCATATATATATATATATATATATATATATATATATATATATATATATATATATATACATATATATATATATATATATATATATATATATATATATATATATATCATATTATATTATATATATATATGTCTGTGTGTATATATACAGTATATGTTTGTATAAACACACTCACATGTCATGCATATATGCCATTAAAAGCCAATATTTGCCCTTTAGTCCCTTGAATTTGAAAAGTTTGCTTGTGTTAGCACAGGTGTTCTTAACAGTTACAGTTGACTCGTTCATCAATATTGTCAGCATCAAGAGATGTTTGTAGAATATTTGCTTTCATTTAAAATCTGGATTGATAGATATATGACCAAGGGAGACTTTGTAAGTAAATAATGATTTGCTTTGGAAGTATGTGCCTTTAGCTGTTCTGTAGTTTCATCTTTTCATATGTTATTTTGTGTTAGATTTCCAGGGAAACGCTTGTAAGGCAATAAATTATACACATTCAACTACCGCTTGGAAGAATTATATTGTTAATTTTTTCGTTGTTAGTAACACACTGACAAGGAGAATGTGGATCATTTCTTAGTCTCTTTTTTTTGGGATCATTTGACTACTGTCTGCTGCTATCCTAACGCTTTTTCAATTCACTGTCGCAAGTAACTTTGACCTTTCGACCTGTATGAAGGCATCTCCTGACCCCAAGTATGAATGAGTGACGACTGACTGCAGCAGCAGACTAAATCTTGCTTACTGTTCTCTTTTTCCGAAACAGTTTTCTTTCCTTGGCATTAGTCAAAGCCAATGATGTACCTGTGTACCTCTCAAAGGTTTTCATTTCTCGTGATCAGTCGAAATTACACGTTTTATTGACGCACCCATAGCTGATGACATTATTATTATTATTATTATTATTATTGTTAGTATTATTATTGTTATTGTTATTATTATTATTATTATTAGCTAAACTAGAACCATAGCTGGAAAAGCACTATGCTAAAAACCAATGGCTCCAGCAAGGATAAATAGCCAAGTGAGGAAAGGGAATAGACAAACTACAAGACAAGTAATGAAAAATTATATATATATATATATATATATATATATATATATATATATATATATATATCATATAATATTATATATATATATGTCTGTGTGTATATATACAGTATATGTTTGTATAAACACACTCACATGTCATGCATATATGCCATTAAAAGCCAATATTTGCCCTTTAGTCCCTTGAATTTGAAAAGTTTGCTTGTGTTAGCACAGGTGTTCTTAACAGTTACAGTTGACTCGTTCATCAATATTGTCAGCATCAAGAGATGTTTGTAGAATATTTGCTTTCATTTAAAATCTGGATTGATAGATATATGACCAAGGGAGACTTTGTAAGTAAATAATGATTTGCTTTGGAAGTATGTGCCTTTAGCTGTTCTGTAGTTTCATCTTTTCATATGTTATTTTGTGTTAGATTTCCAGGGAAACGCTTGTAAGGCAATAAATTATACACATTCAACTACCGCTTGGAAGAATTATATTGTTAATTTTTTCGTTGTTAGTAACACACTGACATGGAGAATGTGGATCATTTCTTAGTCTCTTTTTTTTGGGATCATTTGACTACTGTCTGCTGCTATCCTAACGCTTTTTCAATTCACTGTCGCAAGTAACTTTGACCTTTCGACCTGTATGAAGGCATCTCCTGACCCCAAGTATAAATGAGTGACGACTGACTGCAGCAGCAGGCTAAATCTTGCTTACTGTTCTCTTTTTCCGAAACAGTTTTCTTTCCTTGGCATTAGTCAAAGCCAATGATGTACCTGTGTACCTCTCAAAGGTTTTCATTTCTCGGGATCAGTCGAAATTACACGTTTTATTGACGCACCCATAGCTGATGACATTATTATTATTATTATTATTATTATTATTATTATTATTATTATTGTTAGTATTATTATTGTTATTGTTATTATTATTATTATTATTAGCTAAGCTAGAACCATAGCTGGAAAAGCACTATGCTAAAAACCAATGGCTCCAACAAGGATAAATAGCCAAGTGAGGAAAGGGAATAGACAAACTACAAGACAAGTAATGAAAAATTATACATAACATATTTTTAGGACAGTATCAGCATTGAAATAAATCTTCTTTATATAAACTATGGAATAGTGTGCACGAATGCACCCTCAAGCAAGAGAACTCAACCCCCAAGTCAGTCGAAGACCATGTTACAGAGGTTATGGCACTATGCCAAGACTAGAAAACAATGGTTTCATATTGGTGTGTACCTCTCCTAGAAAAGCTGCTTACCAAAGGTAAAAAGTCTCTTCTACCCTTACGAAGAGGAAAGCGGCCACTAAACTATTACAGTGCAGTAGTTTAAGCCTTGAACGAAGAAGAATTGTTTGGTAATCTCAGTGTTGAAAGGTGTATAAGGAGAGATGAGAAAGTGGAAAGTATAGACCAAACTATTCGTTGAATGTGTAGGTAATGGAAAAATTAGCCGTAACTAGATATAGAGATACAATGTATTACTGTCTACCCAGTCAAATGACCCAATAACTCTAACGGTAGAGTAAAAAATCAACTCGTGAAATTGACTGACTTTTAAAACCTTTATTCTTAAACATGCTTAAACAGGTGCAACAATGAAGGAATAGATATAAAAGTAATGATGATGATTTGAGAAGAAGAGGATGTAGACTACTTGCACGAATCGAACTATGTAACTGTTTAGAACATTGTTGTTAACAAAAGGAATATTTTGAAAATTAAGTTATTTTAGTAACATTTAGTTTTAATATGCAGATACACACACACACACACACACATATATATATATATATATATATATACATATATATATATATATATATATATATATATATATATATATATATATATATACATATATATATATATATATATATATATATATATACAGTATATATATATATATAGATATATATACAGTATATATATATATATATATATATAGATATATAGATATAGATATATATGTAATTATTATTGTTATTATCATCATTATAATTTTCACTATTATTGTTATTATTAAGCTGTCTATATACATTTAAGTTCTTTATGGATGCAGTTACTGATCATAACTTTAATAAGCTACTTGCCCATCAAATAACGCAGCCATAATAAAGGAGTTACCCTTTAAATCTGTTTTCTGCTCACGAAGCCCCGCCCCAATCTGCACTCCTGTTGGGGAAAAAAAATTCGCGGCCAGGCAGCACCCTTTATTCAAAATCCATTGTGTTTGCTATTGTGATCATCATAGCTTTATTTTTGTGTAATACCTCTGCCTCATTTTTGCCTTAATTCCATAAAATACAAATATTTACAGTAC
>NC_090759.1:44371575-44374075 GCF_036898095.1 Palaemon carinicauda
ATTATATTAAAACCAAATATCTACATTATTAAGTTAGCATGAGAAGTACAGTAAAGCTCTTAATAAGTTATTTTTTACTATATAGAAACCAACGTAAGGTTGGGAGAAACAGCATATTATTTTTATGTTTAATACTCAAGTCGAAACATGACATACAGTGAACTGACGTAAAGACTAGTATTATTCTAGAGTCATACTAAGTTTGATATTTTCACTGAAATATCCTTGCCCTAGTAGTGATTGGAAAAATTCCCTTTGGTACTTTGATATATGGATTTTGTATTTCATAGAGCCGTTGGTGACAGTGGAGACGGAATAGACTGGATTGTTAATAAGAAATTAGCTGACTTAGAGTATGCTGCTGATGCCAGCCTTATTAGCAGAATGCCACAGGGTTTGCAATGCTTGCTTACCAGAATACATGAAATATCACTGGAGGTATGGCTTAAGTTAATTAGAAGAAAGACTGAGATGATAAGAGTATGAAATGGAAAATGAAATACCGTTGAAAGGGTTAAGGATTAATAGGGTAGAATCATTTAAATGTTCAGGATCTTTATAATTGGAATTTAATGAATTATTAAAAAAAGCAAAGCGGACGATGGCAAGATTGAGTAAAATTTGGAAATCAAATTGCCTGAAATATCATATTAGAATCATGCTTTATATCTGTTTTGTGAGGTCGGTGTTACTGTATGGACATGAGTCGTGGTGTAACAATGAAACAATATCCAATAGCTTTTGTAGATTTGAGAACGAAGCCCTCAGAAGAATATTGGGTGTAAAATAGCAGGACAGGATTAGAAATGAAACTATAAGAGAAATTACTTGAGGGCCGTATGTGGATGAGATCATGGTGAGCGGTAGATGAAGATGATGTAGTCATGCTCTTTGCACTCCCCTAGAGAGAATAGTTCACCAAAAATTTAGTTGGGCTTCACAAGCCACTAGAATAGCTGGAAGACCCAGACCTACATGGCTGAGGACTATGAAGTGTGAAGTAGGAGATAATGAGTGGAGAAGTATTGATTTAAAAGCTCAAGATATAGATGACTGGCAAAATAATACCGAGGCCCTTGGCATCAATAAGCTTAGGAGATGAAGCTGATGATGACTTAAATGTAAAAAACCAAAAAAATAATGAAATTTCTCAGCCTTGTGAGTTAAATATCCCTGCATTAGTTTTTCATTACTGTCCATTTTATTTCATAGGGTCTTTACTTGTTTCAGGTCCTGCATTGCATACTTCATATGATACTAATGGTTTTTTATACCATTTTGTTTTACCCACTACTGCTTTTGGTTTATCACGTACCAGTTGCGTTCATCAAAATTCGGTTTCTTCTTGTCTGAAGAGTTCATTTTCATCGCATTTAAAAACATTTTTTTAACTAGTTCTTTAAAATTTGTAATAGGACTTGAGAGTATTGCTTCGATAAATTGTAATGATGTAATTATGTTAGTCTTTAGTTTATATTTGATGGAGCCCTTATATAGTCAAGATTCATATTATTTCAATTACTTGGCATTGGAGCCCTTATGTAGTCAAGATTCATATTATTTCAGTTACTTAGCAAAGTCTTTTTGTTTATATTTGATGGAGCCCTTATATAGTCAAGATTCATATTATTTCCATTACTTAAAAAGAGTAGTTCCAGCAAGAGTGGATATGAAAGAGTTGAGGTGGTTTGGCTATGTAGAGAGGATGGAAAACAGTCATCTGCTGAAGAAGCTGAGGAATGCAAGAGATGAGAGAAGTGCAAGAATATGACCAAGGTGTTGGTGGAGGAATTAACCGAAGAAAGCCCTAGTTGACAGTAGGATAGGTGTTAGAGGAAAAATGCATGCTAGGGATAGAAATGAATGGCAAGTAATTGAGGAGCAATTGTGTTAGGCACTGCTGCTACTTTAAAGCTGAGGTAGTCGCACTAGAGGAGGCAGAATACGAAGCTGAATTTTCTTTTGAAGAAGCTGGGCTGTGGCACCCTAGCAATACCAACCAAACTCGCCTGAGTCCCTCATCAGGCAAGAAGGAACTAAGGGAATAATCTCAATATTGGGGGAAGAACCATGGGAGAGATAGATCAACATCCTTGTAATTACCTTTAGCAGGAGTACTTATATCCCCCACTTGTCGGTTGTCTGAATTGTCACGTAATGATTATGTGGTTAATCAAATTGGGAAATATTACAAGTAGTTTCTTAATTTAAAATGTACATGAAATTTGAATACTTGTGTGTGTTATGTAAAATATGAATTAAATTATCAATATGATTTAAAATGTGTGCTAAATAACTTGAAATTTTGCAAATATCACCATTAATTTGTGCTGGAATATTTTTGTGAATAACACTTATATATTCATAAGAAAAAATTTCTTCTCAGGATCCCACATATTGGACGAGGCTAGTGGATGATGATGGTGACAGACATTATCAGAGTTATAAAGGACAAAACAGAAAACCTCCATACGAGCGTAGTTACAATTCGGATGAAGAC